>NW_027192440.1:0-7439 GCF_041956645.1 Rasamsonia byssochlamydoides | reverse complement strand
GGGGGGGGGAGGCAAAGGGATCGAGGACCAAGGAGCACAGGAAGATAACCCAAAAAAACAAAAAATCAGGATAATGGAGAGGAAGTTGGGAAAGCAGCAAGGGAAGTAAGTCACTTTATATATGTAGGAAGGATGGATGTCCAACAAAGGCCGTGGAAAATGACGACACCTTTCCCAAACAGGCACGCTATACCGATAAGGGAAATTCGGCGTTCCAGTTTGGCTGTCGCTCGCTTCGCGCGTGGTAGAAACCGCTCCCCGTAGTACCAAAGAATTTCGCGTATAAATTTTTGTAGCTTCCCGCACTTTGACCTTCTCCCACCACACATCCACAAAAATGTGGAATTTGAGAGCTGATGTCGCTCTCGTCCTTTCCTTTTCCTTTTCCTTTTAATTTTGGTTTTAACTATGCAGGAGCTGGTCACCTGCCCTATCGATGTTCTCCTGCTAAACCAAAAGGTATGTGACGTTCAATTCTTCCCGCATTGTTCGCTCAAGTGATGAATTTTCTTCGAACAATCCAAATCCTATGACTATGAAGGACATCCAAAGAAATAGCTCTAGAATTACACTGATGCAGTTCCAAAGTCCTGTCTATACGATATCTCCGCCCTGTGAACAGCGACTGACTGGATTTGCTTAGCAGGTTTGCCGTACTCTAGGTACTATGCTGCCAGATTCGCCCAGTAGACAGTCTTAAAAGGTATGCTCTCAGGCCTCCACCCTTTCCCCTCCCTCCTGTGATGACCCTATGACATGCAAAAGGCATTCCTCAAACTTAATGTTCCATGTGGAATCTGTCATAAATCAAGTTTCAGCCTTGTCTGACCCTGCGTTTGCTACGCTTGATTAGCTTCATGCACACAATCTGTTAGTTGTACTTGTAGCTAACTGAGCCTTCTGCAGGTAACGCAATTTCCCTATTTCAACTTGACCCCTCCCCTTTCTATCATGAGGAAAACTTGAACGAACGGGCGGACAGAACGTATTCATCTGCCCTCATCCATTCCAAGCAAAGTCGTACAAACTTTGCGGGTGCTGGGGAGGTGGAGTGCTTGTTGAGAATTCGTCAGCTGATTAATTCTCGCATTGCAACGCTGCATTTTCAATCCGGAAGGACTCGGATTTGCGCTGACTCGCGAGGTCATTAGGTACTTATCAAATCCCATCCCATTGCCTGGCCTATCACCTATCTGGCTGTCATCCACATGATGACCATGTTATTCACACTGTTTGACCGGACGCACTGCGTTTCGGGATGAACAATCAACACTGAAAATTCTGATTTAATGAGGTATGTGGGACTCTGGACATAAACTTGCTTGACCATTGGCTAACTCGTAGGCTCAAAGCCTGATATAGATGACATGCTTTTGAGATCTTCAATGCTTGCACACACGTGTGTTCAAGGCATAGCTGACTCTGAACGATCACTATAGGAGACGACGACGTAGAATCGTATGTAGTCGATATAATGTAAGTCCTTGTACCTCTGTGTTGTCCCTTTTTGCCTTTCCCTGATGAACTCCTAAATTCGCTGTGTTCTTACCGAGTCTTGACGTTGAAGAAACCCTTATTCACCTTGGAGAACTGATGTTGAAACACTCATCCAACGTTGATTCACTTCTTGAAGAGAGCAGCTGAGCTAACAGATCCTGTTTAGTGTTTAGAATCAGCACACAGATTTAGACTAGAATCAATGAGAATGTTTGACTTGATTACCATGCTTCTTCTGTCCTTCATGCCATGCGTGTATATCCAATTGGTATAACGTAGCCAGCCCTCGGTAGTAATCGACTGAGAAAAACTCATTTAACGAAAAGACCATGCTTCTTATGCCACTCCTCCAGACTATCCTCATTGTACCTCTCATGCACACTCTTCTTCCCCTCAGGCCACCGCACATACCCCGGCTTCGAGTCCGCCATGATACAGACCATCTCCTCCGGCGACGGGAGCTCGGTGTCAATCGCGGACGAAAACGGATGGATCAGTTCCGGCCAGTGGTGATCCCACAGCCAGAGCATGGTGCTGCAGTTAGAGCAGAAGTTGCGCTCGGAGGAACATCGTTGCTCGAGGTTGGGCTTGCCGCGGTCTTTGATTGCGGTGTACTTCCTAGCAAACGGGGAAAAAAAATGAATCAGCTATGTCTTGGACCGAGGAATGATACGATATGTTAATACTTGATCAACTCCTTCCCCTTCTTAATCTTCAGCGAGTCCGCAATACCGCCCAAGTTCACGCAGCCGTTGTACCCGCCGACTTTGCGGCAGATGCTGCATGCGCAGAGCTGATAAGGCACTGGGGTGTGCGATTCGAGTTCGAATTCTACGCCGCCGCATTGGCAGCTTCCTTCGAGTTTCCTGCGATGATTAACATTGACCAGTCAGTCAGGTAGCTAGGAGGCAGTGATTATGGTGTTTCAATGCCCATCGAGAGCTGGCGTGGGAAGTGTTAATAAGCACTATGGGGTACTGACATGGGCATTTTTGAGAGTAAGGCTGCCAATGCAGGTCCTGTGCAGTGACTTCTTTTATAGTCAGGTATGATATGACTTGAAGAGGAAGGGGATAGATATTGGAGTTCGGTTTATTGGAATGTCGAGAGGGATACTGAGGGGTAGGGACGTCACATATATATGTTCGTCCGAACATATGAGTTTCTTGCTTGAAATTAATAACGAGCTTTTTTTTTCTCTTATCAGTCCGGATGGTCACTAGACCGTACCCCTACTAGACATGCACGTCTCTCTTGCGATCGCCTACTTCCGTACATACAGACATGTACTCCGTAGTTACATCGAGTCCACACGCAGCGGGATTCCCTCCAGCCTAGCAATCTCATTTGCTGTCACCTGTTTGCATCGAATACGAGGCACGCACTGGACCTCGACAGGATCTACGCCATAAAACCAATCTTCAGCCAATCAGCAAATCTGGCCAATTCTTATGCCAGTCATGAATACTGTAACAGGCATGCGTAGAGCTGAACGTTGCTGTGGGGTGACCTCATCGGCGATGCACCTATTACCTGTTAGGCAAGCTAATTGGTTCGGATGGGCTGTAGGATGTTTGACTGGTTTGCCTTGTTTGTCTGGATCACGGTCTCGTCCGCTGTTTTTCGATCGGACGAGGACGACGACAAAGCGCTGACGATAGTCGTTAATTACTCCGACGACTAGAGGTTCCTGAGCTAGAATCGGTATAGTTATTTTCTCCTGTCATTGAATCCTACAGGCTGCCTCTGTTTCAGTGAATTGGCCACGCCATGAGTTTTGGAGGTCCTGGCGGTGCTGCGGTCAATTATAAGCCTACCCCGTAAGTTGCGCCGTTCCACTTGATTCGAGATACGATCTCTTTATCCTCCTGTCGAAAGTGTCTAGGAACGCATAGAAACTGATTATTTTGTGTCTCAACAGGCCTGAGCGCGGTAGCTTTCCTCTCGATCACGATGGTATGCGATTGAATTGAACCGATTCTGTTTGCCCGAACTGCCCGAATTCGCTGCCACAATACAATCCACTATTCGCGTTACTTTGCTAGTTTCTAAATATTCTTGCTTTGAAATCCAGGAGAGTGTAAACATCTTATTTCCGACTACCTGAAGTGCTTGAAATCCCGAAAAGGCGTCAACGATGAGGAGTGTCGCAAGCTGGCTAAGGGATACTTGAGTTGTCGGATGGAGAAGTACGTGCTTTCTCTTCCTACTAATATTCTGTCCTTTTTTTTTTTCCCCTCTGGGATCCAGTGGTCGCAGAGGAAGTCATAGCAGCTGTCAATGCTTCTTTTTTATCTCTCTGATATTCCCACCATCTTCTTCTCGTATAAACAGCACGTAAATGAGACAATACCAAAGATGCTTATAGATACTAACCTTCAACCGTTCAGGAATCTCATGACGCCCGATGAGTTCAAGAATCTTGGGCTAGAGTTCGAATCAGACAACCAAGGCAGCAATCAGGGAACCGCAGCATCGAAAGGACCAGAAGGGAATGGGAGCAGATAAGATAGACAGGGTGGAATAGTGGATTTCGGGTTGATACCCTTGTAAGATAATTAATTCTTCGTGTATGTACATGTAACCATTTTGTAGGCATGGTTGGCGTTGGTTGAGTGTGGTTCTTCTCCGCTTTGCTTGTAGATAGTGGGATTTGGAGCCCAATTGCGAATCGCGTCGGAATTTTGTCTCTCCTATTGCTGTGGTATCCTTTCCTTCTCCTTCTCATTAATTTCCTTACGATCGGGTAAAGTCTACTATTCTTTAGACTACTCGGTTTTTGCGTAATTACTACTGCTCGCGACTCGCGCGGATCTAAGCCCTGCGCAAGCTCAATTCAACGCGGGGAAGCTATGCGCTAGCTTATCTGGGCCTGCAGGTTCCAGCCGCTTCGGTAATAGTCATACTCGTCTTGACCATCGAAAAATTTCCATACCATGTCCATCTCCCTTCAATGTCTTCGGTCGCGCGTCCTCCGGAGCCTTGTCTCGTCGCCATCATCCTGATCGTCAGTTCTCGCGCGGGGCCCAGATTCGTTTTCCACTACCCACCCAACCCGCTCAGCGAGAACGCCGTCGGCGCCAACGCCCGACGCTCGAAAAGCACCGACTCCGGCTCGAGCGAAGAGAGCGAATCTAGTTCGGACGAGGATGACGAACCAGTCAATCTCGCCGCTGCTGTGACTGCAGGGCGGCAGAACAACTCAGGCATTGAGGATAATATCTCCGCAACGACGTCCTCAGTGGGCGGAGAGTCACAGCGGCCACCGTCCCTAAGTTCCGCCCGGACGAAGAAACGGGCTACTTCTGACGCGGAAGACAGTCCGGGGTTGACTGCCAACGGACATGGCAATGGCTCTACAGGGAACTCTCGTCCGCCCTGGGACTCGGTCTTTGGGCTGCCCTCCGACGTCTGGGAGAAGCTATTGAGTCCGACGCGCGCCTGGCATAAAAGGCGCTTTGAGGTCGGTATCAACGACCTGGCGTTTGTCGGATGGCCCGTGTTTGTACGTGATGATGGGACTTGGCGGAAACAAAAGAAAAGGAGAAAGAAGAAACCAAGGCAATGGGAAGGAGGCGAGCTTGGACACGAAGAACGGCTTGGAGATAGCCAAGGCGACGATGCTGACGCCGCTCAGGACGACGATAATGATGATGATTATGAGAAGATTCCAGGTGGCAGCTCGGCAACCCCTGGAGATGGGAAATCAAATGGAGATGCTGGAGCCAGTGCGAATAGAGGACTAAGTGAATCGGCAGACGCTGACAAGGACTCCATGACGATGTTCAATGTTGTCTTTGTGCTAGACCCCCCAATTCTCGAATACTCGATAAATATCAAGGAAATGTACGAAAACGTGATCAAAAAGTTTGGCAAGGCCTTGAAGTGGGAGCAAGCCCGTACGGATTATGTATGGAGGGAAGCCCAGAATATCTTACAGATCAAGGAGAAAGCACGAGAGAGAGGTAACCCTTTTCCACCGGATAATCAACGATGACAACGACTTACCATGCCACAGAGGCCTCCGTCCATAGCCTCTACACCGAGCTCATTGCCAATTCGTCTCTTGCCAGAGCTATTTACACCATTTTCACAAGCATATCGGCCTCCAAAATCGCATCTGTCTCGCTCAGTCCGGAAGTGTCTATTTCTCTTCAGATCCCCCCGCTGACCTCAATATCGCACCTGCCATCCCCGACGGAACCTGCGTATCCAGGCCTGTGGCTTACGACTGCGGACAATCTCAGCCCAGCTGATGATGCAGCAGCCAGTGGGCTAGAACCTCCCAATCAAGTCCTGGCTAAGCACTTTGGTCTGCTACTGTTGGACAACGAGGCGACAATTTTGAAAGATGTGGAAGCCTCAGGCGGTGCCCTGGGTCCTGCCCTCGCGCACTACATTCGCTGTACGAAGCCCAATAAATCGTTTGCTCAGATTTCCGCCATTTCGGGCATTTCACTCTCGAATATTCAGCTGCTGGCCAGCCATCTGGTATATTGGAGACGTGCCCGCGTGATACCTCCGCTACACCAACGCGATACGTACATTGTATCGCCAAACTGCGATCTCAGCAAGCTGGCGGCGGCGACAGAGGCCTATGCAGCAGCGTTTCCGACTCTTCCGAGCCTGCCAAAGATGTTATCTGCACTAAGCGGTACTCCCCGTGCGTATGCAAGTTTCATCCCCAGTAAGGACCACAAAGAGACGTATTTTGCCGTCCTTGCGTGGCTTCTGAGAGGTGGATGGGTGACGCAGCTTCGCTCGTTTGCGAGGATTAAGGTGACCCCAGAAATTAAAATCGCAGTGGAACAGGCCCTACGAAGGGAACAGATGGAGAAGTACATCTCGACTGGTAGACCAATGTCGTCTGCGTCAGACGATGGGCGAGATGATCGGAGCGACAGTGACGATGATGGAAGCTCGTCTTCTTCGTCCTTAGACAGTCAGGGAAGTGACCAGCTCACGCCGATCCCTGGCTGGCGTGATTCTGACGATCAATACCGGTTGACGGATTCTTACATGGACCGGAACTCTCATCTCAATATGTCGTCTCTCATTTTATTTCCGCATCGCGCTTCGCCTCTAGAGTCCCGATGGCTGGATGAGATCATGTCGCGCTTCCCTGATCGACCGGTGTCGGCGACCGGCAAAGCCTCGGAATCTGTCAATGGCGGCGCTGGAAACGAGGCGGAAGACCCTGGCCTCCACGATTCGCTGAAGAAGTACTGGCCGAAATTTGTCAAGTACTTCAATGGACACGATGCGCTTGAGAAGATCGCGGTCAGGGAGGGCTTGAAGCGCAAGGTTGTCTGGCAGATCCTCATGCGAATGGGATTGGGGCAAAGTCATGGGATCGAGTTGGACCCGAGAGAACAGGTGCTGGTGAGCGTGAGGCATTGGTAAGGGACATCTTGTTGTAATTTGTCTTCACTAAAGCACTTTATTTTTTTGTAGTTTATAGAATATTATACCCCGTTAGCATTATTATAGGAATCAGCACGTATCCTTAGCCGAGGTATCCATTTGGAGTCAGTGCTGGGTATGATTACTAGGTTATCGACTAGTGTATCTGCAAGTCGGTCGTCCAGAATGATCTAGCTCGTTTCAGGCTCATTTTCCGCATGAGCACGGATCGGGGATATCTCGATCCTCGGCGGTCCCTCCGTGTGCACTGTTGCGTGACTGTGCCCTGAGCCCTAAACGTTAAAAGGCCCCGTGATCGAACACGGGCCGGAGACTAGCCAACAACCCATTACGGCAGCTAACGTAATTCCCGGCCGCTCCGATCGCCCGGTCGCTCCGATCACCCACCCGCACCTTCAAATACTATACAGAATTTGAAGTTTTATTACTACCCAAAACAGAAATTATTTACAAAAATTATGAATTAGAGCGATTAGGGCATCGAGTCCGTATATGCCCAATAGTTCCACAGTTAGTAC
>NW_027192439.1:81626-197313 GCF_041956645.1 Rasamsonia byssochlamydoides | reverse complement strand
GGGGGGAGAGAAGAGAAAAACAGCTGCAGAGATTCCTTGTCGACAACGGGGACTTGATTATACTTAGTGGATTCAACCACGTTGCCGATTGCCTCATAAGGCCGGTCAGGAAGCTGTGGGACAAGGACGAGGAAACCAGCATCAAACTGCCGCTCAATGACACTGGCGATAATTAGCCAATTTGGGCGAGAACAGTTCATGTTTTGCCGTCTTACCAAATATTGTGTCCATGGTGTCTTGCCCATGCTTGTATGGGAACAGATGGGCCACAGTCGAAAAAAAAAAACAGTATCGACCCAATTACCTAGGATTGGGCACCACACCCAATTCTCCTTTCCGGGATGATGGCTATTGTAAGCCTTAAGCATTTCGGATCGGAACTTTCGCTGAATTCTCGATTTCCTGGGTCCAGCGTCGTTTGAGAAATCCCAAGTCCCACTTTACTGGTCGTGAAAAGTTGATGAACGACGACCGAAGGAATCGCTTGGTGAGGTCATTCTCATCTCCCTGCAGTCGTTGTGACTGCTTCTTACACAGCTAGATTGACCTTCTGTGCCTCCGAAGTCACGTATCGAGATCGCAGCCTGGGTCCAAAACTCTGCATTAAAGGATCCATGTGCTCAGAGTTTCTTTCTCGCTTGCTCCAGACCCTGGTTTATCGGCTCGTTCGTTTCGACCGGAGAGGGGTCTTCGACGGGCGGCTGCTGGATTCAGGAGTATTTCCGACTGAAAGAACAAAGGAAGCTGCACACCGTTTGTTGAGATGACTTGAAGATATGGAACAACAAGGGTGAAATGATGAAGATGGTAGAAGTAGAAGTAGAAGGATTCGGGGGAAGTTCTGGTGACTGGACTCAGTGGAAGCTTAATCGGGCAGGAAATCCATCCTGCCTTCCCAAAAAGGCAGGTTCGCATCAAGCTCATTCACTTTACGTCTCCGGCAATATTTCCGGAAATTCAATGTCATGCAGCGTCAAGAAGCGTAACACAATGACAGATCACCTACTCAAGTGCTGCTGCTTCCTCGGTCTTGACTCCTAATTGCAAGTTACCTAATCCTCATACTTAGGCACCTAAGGTAGATGCAGCACTCAACTTTGAGACTACTAGACTAGGAAGGAGGAACCACATCGGTAGTACCTGAGACGAACAGTTCCAGTGCAACAAGAGGGATGTGCTAAACCGATTGAGCCTGAGTCCAAGGGCTGACTACATACTGAAGAAATTCGTCCATGTGCCCTGTCTCTAGCTTTAAGATAACCAGAAATCAACCAGATTCTCTGCAAATTGCTGTTCCATTTAGACGTCCCTAAGCTGGATCAACCGCAAAGGATATAAAATCTCTACATCAATGGAAAGTGTTAAGGAATTAATTTCTTTTAGAAAAGGAGATGGGCTGGGCTATTGCGAATTTCTTTGAGTAAAACGCTGCAACACTATGTCCTATGGGAATAGTTTTCTCTCCAGAAACACCGACGGTGTTGTTTCTGCCAATGATTGGTCGGGTTAGTAAGTAAAGCACCAAGTCACATCAGCGACTACATGTCTGTACACATACTTCGTGCCGTAGCAATGATAAATGAGCACTCTGGACAGCGCTTCTGACCAGTTAGAAAAGGCGCACTGCTCACGAGCGGTGTGCAAGTTGTCCTTGCATACTCCGTGCATACCTTGGGCAACAAAAGCAACGCGCTGCCAATGGATCCATCCAAAGTAAACTCTATAGCATCTTGAAAGGATGGAGTCTCCAACGAGTCCAACGCGGGTACTCCCGCCGGCTAGCCAAGGCAGTTTGACAGGTCCACTCCACTTGGAATGCTGGCTGGTTATACTCCGTACTTCAAACTATCTTGAGATGCATCATGCAGCGTTGCAAAGTTTGTTGGCAGCCCGTTGACCGTTACCTATCAGCACGATCCAAAATTGGGAGGATCAGAAAGCCCCGCATGACGTTCGAATCCTGCATGCATGCGTATGTATATGTAGTCACTGCTACCCATGTAGTCACAGCATTCTCAGGTTCTGTCCAGACAATTTCTCGACCTTTCTACGCACAAACCCCGCATGCAGGTATCAGACGACTTCCGTGGCAGGACCGGCTGGGAATTGCATGCAGTACTCTGTAGTGATTCTGAGAGGCTATTCAAATATTAGCAAGAGCTGAAGATCCCCTCTGATGGACAGACTTATCCACGTGGATGCTAGCATAGACTCGGAAAAAGCGACGACATCCTCTCGATCTGGGAGTCTGAGGTCTCCGTCACTATCGTTCAGCAGACATCCATTGCCCAGGTCAATTGTTTGAAGATGACTGCTGGATAATAGAGGTTGGTAGCTGACAAATAGTTGCATGGGCTGGCCTGTGCGCGAGGCGGCTTGTCCCAATCGAGAAGGCGGCGCACACGCGCGTCGATCAGCGCCCAAGCCTTTTGTCTGAGCAATCATTTCTTCTCCTCTTCCACGCCATCTGCAGCCGGCTCAACCACTGTGCTGGTACGGCGAGCTATGATCGATCAATCTCATAGGTTAGTGGCAGTCTAATTTTTGGTCTGGTGCCAGATTGCCGATCCCCTTCCTTCCCTCATAGGCTCATCCAGAGGGCACGAGTGCGAAAGCAAGCCTTGTCATCTGAAATGCCGTCTGAGAGAGCACCACCATTTTCCCCAGTACAGACGCAACTGAATGCAGCTGTGCCCTGCTGGCTGACATCACTTCCCAGCTCCGTGCTGGCGATCAGACACGGTGAAACTGGACATCGAGTATGAGGCTGGTCTGCTGATTTCTACTGCAGCCTGCAATGGCACGACCCTTTATCGTCCAACGACAGTAGTTCCTTCGTATACTCTGTCATTCATGGCCTGGCCAGCGTGGCTGGCTGCCAGCTGCCAGCTGCAGACTTACTACCGGCACGGTCGCTGCTCTCCACTTCTGACAGTGCGGAATTCCCATGTAACATTCCCCGGCGGTGCTGGTTGTGAGCGACGCGGAAAAAACACCCGCACATCGTGGCAGCCTTGGCGTGTTCTCTCCCCATGATTCTGCAGACGGCGGACGCGAGCTTGACTCCTTAGCGTTCGGTGGATCTCGCTTCAGTTCCTGATCGGCGCCGCGATCTCAGTGGCCGCGGCTCGTATTTCACACCGGACCGTAACTCTGTATCGCGATCCAGCCTCACGGCCGAATCGACGACAGCCCGTCGTGCGATCGAGATGGATACCAGACCGCCACCAAGACAGCGGGAACCAATGGATCGTCGAATTGAGGATATCTCACGGCCCACGGAATTGATAGATCCAATTTGCCCTCCAGCTGGGGCACGCCATTTCTTCGTGGGGTTGCGGGTAGCTGCAGCACACAGAGATGCGCGATAGCGACCTTAAATAGCCAAAAAGGCCGTCCACCCGAGACGGCCAGTTGACATCCCCAGACAGATGTGAAGGCAAAGGTTGGTGCTGCTGGCCTGCGATGGCGGACCTCGACTTTCTTGGTCTTTTTGCCAAGCGGGAGAGTAACCTAACCGTACGTCCCCTATACGGATTTATGTATTTTAAATCTAAGCGATGGATGGGCTGACGGTCCTCGCTAGAATCCGAATAATGACCCTAACATTGGTTCTGCTCGAGGAAACCCATCGTCTGCCTCGTCAGAATTGGTCAATGGCTTGGGCGTTGGCAACTCATCGACCTCTGGATCGGCGCTACTGTCAACTCTCTGTCCGGCCCTGGTCATCGCGTTGTTCTGGTTCGGCCTGTTCATCATCTGCCGGCGTAGGCAACTCCGATGGTACGCTCCAAGGACGCATCTACCCAACTTTCACCATCAGTAAGTATCCAGCTCTGCTGTAGGCTTGGATGTCTTCCTAACTGCTCCTCAGTGAACGGAGTCCTGAGCTGCCTTCGGGCTTTGTGAACTGGTTTGGGGCCTTCCTGGAAATCTCCGACGCTCACGTCCTTCATCATTCCTCTCTCGATGGCTATCTCTTCCTTCGATTTCTCCGAGTCCTCTGCACGATCTGCCTCACTGGTGCCGTCATTATCTGGCCTATCCTGCTTCCGGTCCATGCCACCGGCGGGGCGGGCAACACGCAGCTGGATACTTTTAGCTTCAGCAATGTAGTGAATCCGACACGATATTTTGCCCACGCGCTGATGGGCTGTATATTCTTCAGTGAGTTGCTTTTGGTGGCTTCACGTCGGAGCAGGGCGCTGATTACGGTTGCTGCTAGCATATGTATTCTACGTGATCACGCGGGAGAGTTTGTTTTACGCCAACCTCCGTCAGGCCTATCTCAATTCGCCCGCTTATGCCGACCGCATTTCGTCCCGAACTGTCCTGTTCATGTCGGTGCCGGAATCGTACAAAAACGAGAAGAAACTGCGCCAGGTCTTTGGCGACCGCATCCGCCGCATATGGATCACCTCGGACTGCAAACGGCTGCAGAAACTGGTTGATGAGCGGGATAAGCTTGCTTATAGCCTCGAACACGCCGAGACGAAATTCATCCGATCCGCCAACGCCGCCCGATTGAAGGCGATGAAGAAGAAAACGGGATCGGAGGTCTGTGCTGACTGCGAGACGGGTGATAATACATCGTGGTCACAATACGCCAAACGGCCCACCCATCGTGCCAACTTCTTTGGCCCCAAGGTGGACAGCATCCAGTATTACCGCTCCCGCTTGGCGGTGGCCATCCAGGAGGTCGAGGAGCTCCAGCGGAAACATCGCGACGGAGACGCCAAGTACTTGTCGGCCGTATTCATCGAGTTTCACACGCAGACCGACGCGCAGATCGCGTTGCAGACGCTCTCCCACCACCAGCCGCTCCACATGACGCCGCGATTTATCGGCATTGCCCCGAGGGAAGTGATCTGGTCGGCACTGAACCTCAGCTGGTGGCAGCGGATCGTGCGCAAATTCGCCGTCCAGGGTGGCATTGCCGCTCTGATCATCTTTTGGTCGTTTCCCGCGGCCATTGTCGGCACCATCTCGAATATCTCCTACCTTACCTCCGTTATTCCCTTCTTACGCTTCATCGACGGTCTCCCGGAAGTCCTCAAGGGTGTCATTGCTGGTCTGCTGCCGTCGGCCGCTTTGGTGTTGCTGATGTCGTTGGTGCCCCCTATCTGCCGGAGTAAGTTCCACTCCTTTCTGAATTATCGAAGATGGAAGCTGACGAAGTACAGTCTGCGCGAGAAAAGCGGGGATGCCGTCTCTGGCCCGCGTTGAGCTGTTCACGCAGAGTGCACACTTTTGCTTCCAAGTCATCCAGGTGTTCCTGGTGACGACCATCACCTCGGCGGCCTCGGCAGCCGTCGGTCAGATTATCCAAGCTCCCATGTCGGCCAAGGACATTCTGGCTCAGAACCTGCCCAAGGCGTCAAATTTCTACATCTCTTACTTCCTCCTTCAAGGATTATCGATGAGTTCGATTGCCGTCGTACAGATCGCCGGTGCTGTGATTTTCAAATTACTGGTCTGGTTCTTTGCCACCACCCCACGAAGGCTCTTCAACCGGTGGACCCAGCTCACCGGTCTCAGCTGGGGCAACGTCTTCCCTGTGTTCACGAACATGGGGGTCATCGGTAAGCGCCAGCGGTCTCTTTTAGAGATTCATGCTAACACCTCTAGCGCTTTCTTATTCCTGCATTGCGCCTCTGGTCCTGGGATTTGCCTTTGTAGGACTGTACCTGGTGTATCAGGCGTACCGATACAACCTCATGTTCGTGTACTACATCGACGTCGACACGAAGGGGCTGGTCTATCCCAGGGCGTTGCAACATCTCATGACGGGGATCTATCTCGCCGAGGTATGCCTGATCGGGCTGTTCTCGATCAAAGCGGCGGTCGGCCCCCTCATCATCATGGCCTTGTTCTTGATCCTGACTGCGCTGGCGCACATCTCGCTGAACGAGGCCCTGTCTCCGCTCATGACCTTCCTCCCGCGGTCGCTAGACACGGAGGAAGAGGAACTGCAGGCCAGGCAGGCCGAATACGTCGATGCCAGTCTGTCCCGATGGGCACGCATCTGGAAATGGTTCCACCCGAACCTGTACAAGGACTACGCCGACCTGCGGCGCAAGGTCCGCCGCGATATCGTGCGGATCGAGTATTCGGAGAAGGAGCTGCAGGACGCCTACTTCGAGCCGTGCATCACGTCGCCGACGCCGCGGCTGTGGATCCCGCGGGACCCCGGCGGCGTGAGCGAGGAAGAGATCCGCCAGACCAGCGCCGTGATCCCCATCTCCAACAAGGGGGCGCATCTAGACGAGAAGAACAAGATCAAGTGGGATAAATATGGCACCGACCTGCCGTTGTGGGAGTTGAAGGTTTTATATTGAGATATACTCACAATATAATGAACATATCATGATTCTACTTCTATTAATGTACATACTAGAATATAGGGATGGACAACTGCAATCATTCCAGAAGTCCTTTGATTAGATCGAGTGTAAAACGACAATATACTCCCGAGTTACACTCCTTGTTTCTTATCTCGAATTCTTATTGGACGCTGACTGGCGTCATAACTCAAGGCGGTGAACGCCGGCAGTATAATCTCCAAGAAGCATCTCCGATACCATATCGAAGTCAACCTCGACATCAGCGCCGGTCGACGGCAGGTTGCATCTCACCAGGAAAATGTCTCAGCAGAGTGATGGACGGCCGAAATCGGCTTCGAGGCATTCCGCTAAAGCACCAGATTTCTCCTTTGAAACCAGCCAACCGTTTCCGCCTTTAGAGAGTGAGAGTGCGCCGCAGACGCAGACGCAGACGCAGACAACGGGAGATAGAGACCGAGGCCGAGGCCCTCTCGAAGACAACGACTACCGCGAGGAAGACGCCGCTGGCCAGGATGGCACATTCTCTGGAATGAGCAACAATGCGCAGGCTGCAGAGGCAGAAGCAGAAGCAGAAGTCGAAATCGAAGTCGAAGACGACGCGGATTTCCAATCGCAATACTCATTCGAAAACGCCTCGTCGGTGGGAGACGGCGACTCGATGACGATATCCGATGAGATCGAGGAGGAAGTAGAAGGCGAGGAGGAGGAGGAAGAAGGTCAAGATCCGAACGAAGACGACAACAACAGCAACAACAACAACTTTGCGATGCATCGCCCCTTCATGCAGTCGACTGGCTCGCTCCATGGCCCCAATGCCTTTGCGCCGCCGTTCTACAATCGCCCGCCAACACCGCTGCCGCCGTCGCCGTCGCTGACGTCGCTGCTGCGCCCGCCGTTCTCGACGACGACATCGCGGCCCACGACGCCTGATACGTCTGACGCGGATACGCCCAACGACACGGAGGCGGCGGTCGCCAAGTCTGCGCGACACGCGACGACGGTGCCGCGGGCGAGTCCCAAGGTACCGACATACGAGTACTACGGATTTGTCTTGTATTTGGCGTCGTCGTTTGCTTTCTGTGAGTAGACCGTGGATTACTGACTACAACCCCATCGCAATGGACTCTGTACTAATCCTGTGTACAAAGTAATATACCTCCTCTGGTCATACCTCCCATCCCCCTTCCTGCACCAGCTCGGAATCTACTACTACCCGAACCGGTGGTGGTCACTAGCAATCCCATCATACCTAGTCATGACAATCGTGTACATCTACGTGGCGCTCGCGTCGTACAACACGGGGTACCTGACGCTCCCGATGAACAGCATCGAGAACATCGTCGACGAGGCGGCCAACATCGCGGTCATTGACGGTAAAGGGCGACGCCGCCCGGGCGGGTCAGAGAAGATGAAGCCCGGCGCAGCGACATCGCAGACGATGGGGGCGGTGCAGAACCGCAAGCCGAACAGCAACTGGAATTGGAAGGACATCTGGAGTGAAGGGACGGATGCGGTGATGGATATCCCCGTGGGAGGGGTGTGCGAGGTGTTGTACGGGCAGGATCGGGAGAGGGAGCCGGAGGAAGTCGAGCAGTCGCAGTCAGAATCGCATAGCAGCAGTCATAGTCATGAATTTTCCTCTACTTCTTCTTCTTCTTCCTCGCGCGGACGTGGACATGGACATGGACATGGACATGGCGTTTTGAGATCGAGAAATCAGGGCGGGATGCGGTGGTGAATGTGCTTTTTTCTTGAATGAAAAATTTCTCTTGTAATGTTTATAATGTTTATGATTAATGAGAACAGCCTTTTTTTTTTGCTGAAATATTAGCTGGCAGATTAATAATAGGGAATTCTAGGAAATGTATATTCTTTTTTATTTATTTATTTTTTTTCTTTATATAGTACACTGCAAGCTCTAGAGAAAGGAAACGTTCAATGGCGTTTATCAAGTATGGGAGAATTCAAGGGCCGTGAACCAAACCGTACCTATCAATCAATCAATACAGACGTGAAAGCCATGCTGTTCGAGGTACAGAAGATGCAGAACATGGCGATCTATTACAATACCTCGACATATCGAGCTTCGATATGAGAAGACTATATCCAGAATGGAGTTTGACTAATGACGATAGGAGTGGGTCTCCACAATATCATACAGTACTATACTAGACCCCTTCATCTTCTCTTTATTATGGTATTTAATATAAGCCTACCTAGCATTAGATATATAAATTAAGTTGAATATCTTCCTCTCTTTGTAGATGAACAGCACTCTCTCACGTGACGGATTAAAGCGACTATGGTCCCGTCCAGGGATGGAAAGGGATATCTAGCAAGAGGTGCTGAATTCATTGCAAACCCTAATCTAGTTGGGTTATTAGAGGCATGGGTAATGTGCACCAGGTATTATAGAAACAAGTTTCCGATTAATCATGATTTACTGGAGGCCTGAAGCATCATCTAAATCCACCTCTTCAATCACCATTCTTCTATTTTCACTTCAATTATATACACCTAAGTAGTACTAACTAGGTCACTGGCCAATGGTCTTAGGACCATGATATATGTTTCCGCAGTGGCAAAACCCTCTTCCGACAAAGACGATGAAACAATTGAATATTGATTAATTAGACTAGAACTAGAACTCCTACCTAATATGATACAAAAAAAAAAACAGAAAAGTGATGATTAGAAAAAGGATCAGATAAAAGAAAAAGAAAAAAATATGAAGAAAGATGAGAGAAAACATTCCTGATAAATCTTAAGCCCCACCCCCCCAAAAATAAAAATTCGATGGCCATCCTTCGGGTATTATATTACTTGCTTGGTTTGTCTCACGGGTGAGATCAGATCACTATCACCTAGCAGAAACTTCAAACGATACCTCTTTTTTTCAAAAAAAAAATCGATATTTCTTCCCAGTATCAGTGTGAGTGCGTAAGAAATCTACTTGGCTACTATGATGCCGACAACTTCAGTCCTCCACAAATATGAACTAGTTAGAGTTGAACTTCTACCAACCAGATCGGGTATGGTGTAGTGGCTAACATCGCTGTCTCTCACACAGCAGCCGGGGGTTCGATTCCCCCTACCCGAGAAACAACATAAAAACGAGCCCCCTTAGAATTGTGGGTTCTTTTTTTTGCTCTTGGTTTCAATCATTATATATATAACATTTGTGTCATTCCGTGCCAGATCCCAGACGAGACGAGTTCCTAGCCTGTACTGTACGCTCAAATCGAGGTTGTTGATACAGGTGTCTTTTGTTTTTTTTTTATCTCTAGCAAACTTTGGGTATGGCCTGTAATGGATAGTGGATGCAGGCCACATGAGGCCGTTTAATCCATCCATGTCACGCTTTTCGTCACAAGAAATTCATTCAATCCCTGCTCGGCATTGAACCTTCCCCATCCACTGTTCTTCACGCCGCCGAATGGCAGAGTTCATCGTGCACGGTCATGCTGTTGATGTGTACGGCGCTGCATTCTATTAATATATCGTCCAGATCTTCTGTTTGGCAGTCTGACTCACCCCGCCTGGATCTTCTTTGCCAGTGCGAATCCCTTGCGGAGATCCTCGGTGAATACCGCGGCTGACAGGCCGTACCCACCACTGTTCGCGAGCCGGATGTCTTCTTCGTCGCTGTCGACGACCATGCATGCAGCCAACGAGGCAAACGACTCTTCTTGCCAGACTTGCATATCTTCCGTGACTTTGCCGAGAATGACTGGGGCCATCCGGACGCCAGAGTCGTCGGAACTGGTACCGTCGAAAGTCCCATGAATGAGCTCAGCGCCGGGTGAGAGAGCGCTCGAGATCAGCGCCACAACGCGAGCTTTCGAAGCAGTGTTCACCTATGTCGGGGCGGAGTGGAGGGATCGGAGTTGAGGGCGCTCTTGACCGCGCTGAGGAACTCCGTTGCAATCGAGGAATGGACGATAATTCGATCGGTAGACATGCAGATCTGGTCAGACTGTTCTCACCTTGGTGTACTAAACGTAGCAGACGACTATACTAGGAGACAAGAGTTGCGGGTCTCACATTCAAAAAGGCACCTGCCAACACTGCCTTCACCGCTGTCTGCAGGTTTGCATCAGGAAGGATGCAGCCCATGATGCAACACGCTTTTTTTCCCCGAATTGCCTGCCGATTTCCGGCCGTCTCGTAGGCGATATGAAGTAGCAGTGACTAACTATTGCGACCAGCACTAAAAGGAGGCTCTAGGAATCAATTCTGGTTGGTTTTCTTCGGGATGACTGGCTGATTCAGCGTTCACGCAACAGGGCCTCACAAAACGTGTTTTCCCTTTTACTGACCTTGTTGGACTCGCGACTTCCAGCGCTGGAATCTGAGGGGTCATTTCCTACCTAATCTTCAGCCAAGCAGGAATACGGCCACGTGGCATGGTACCTAGGGAGGAGGTAGGTATGCTCCAACTATATAAGTGCCTAGTTAGCAGCAGCTGAAGCCTCACTCCCATTTTCCATTTGCTTTGTCATGTCATAGACATCAGCAATGATTGCATGGAACCACATGTTATTTATTTCCATGCAAGACGGTTGATTGATTGATTGATTGATTGGACGAAAGCCATACAGGCACGAGGATGGATAGAATGGGATAGGTAGGGTGGGATGGGATGGAATGGAATGGGAGAGCTGGAGGGATTACAGTAGACGCAAGATAGGCAGTCAGTCACGTGCCAAATAAACATGGATGGCCAGAGTACATTGGTAAAGTGCCATGAAAGAAACCATTGTAGGAAGAACGACAGGTATATCACAAAGAGAGAAAAGACAAAAAAAAAAAGGGGGGGGGGGGGGGGGGGGGGAGGAAAGTAATAGCACATAAAGAACAGATGCCCGGCTCAGGACGCCATTTGCAAATGCTCGAGGAGAACAATTCAACAATTCAATTCCCAATCAATCACTCAATCGCTCGACTTCTTCTGCCAGTGACAAAAGCAAACCCGGTCAGAAGAACAGGTACAGGAACAAAATGATATAAATCTCGTCAATCATCTCGAAAACACCTTGACAACGCCATCGCCTCCCCCGCTGGCGACCCATCGGCCGTCGCGGCTCCAGACCACGCAGCAGACGCCCTCGCCCCGCATGACGCGGTGGCTGGTGATTTCCTGCGTGCAGCTGCGCTTCTCCAGCGACCAGAACCGCAGGCTCGCGTCGTGTCCGGCTGATACGAGCTCCCGGCCGTCAGGCGACAGAGACAGCGACGAGATCGCAGAAGGATGGGCTAGCATGGTGTAGGTACATTGACCTGAAGGATGTCAGTCTCTAGTCAGTCTCTACGCAAACTGAGTTCGCACGAAAAGATGACTTACCGCTGTTGGCATCGAAAAAGCGAATGTATCTGTCTTCGTAGCCGCTGATGATGACTCCCTCAACACCTCCAGTCGTCCCCGTAGCGCCATGCACCACCGCCTCTTCTTCCGTCAATGCCCGGTTCGGATCCAGATTGGCCGTGCCATCAAACCCGATCGTGGTTGTCACAACCGAATTCACTCCAGTCGAGGGCGTGCCGTCGTAAGTCTCCAGACTGGCCATCCCGACCACTTCCTCGCCAGTCCTGGTGTCATAGACAAGGATCGACGCGTCCGTGTAAGAGACCACAAAGTTCACGCCAGCCAGTGACAACGGGCTGATGCAGGTAGGAGAGGGTGAATCCTTTCGGATGATGTGATGCACAAGTGTATAATGGAACGGCGTACTCGTAGCGGTGCTCGGCTGCGGAGAGGATGGGAAATTGGATCCCGACGATATGGAGTTGGCTCGCCGGCCAGCGCCTCTGCGTGCACCAGGCTGAGGGGAGGTCACTTGAGGCGGCGCGCTCACAGCCCAGATCAAGATCCGGCCATCAGCAGCGCCTGACGCGAGCAAGATGCGATCGGGCCCTCCGTAGTTACTGCATCGGTCCCCAAATACAGAACCGGCAGTGCCCGGTAAGACGCACAGCCCCCAGACGGCATCAGTGTGGCCATCCAAGGTTGCTTTCGGATCGACCCGGCCGCGCTCCCAGACACGCACGCTGGCATCTTGTCCGCCGGAGAAAACCCAGCCATCACCCAATGCACGACCCCCGTTGGAGAAATTCGGTGACGCAGGGCAAGCCGCCAGCGAAGTCACAGCGCCAACATGGCCCCGATGAGTGAAATAACTCGTGATATCCAGGTCGCTTCCCGTAGTACTGCTACCATACGATGCCGGAAGAATCCAACGCTTGATCGTGCCATCGTCGCTGCAGGTACAGATCTCGGGCTCAGATGGACTGCCACCGCCAGTGAAGATGACGGCTCGCACCACGTCCAGGTGACCGCGAAGCGCGAAGCGGACCTTGAAGGTGGAATCCGTCTTCTGCTGTGCCGTCCCCGTAGCTTCTCGGGTCTCCGAACTGCCATCAGTCTTGCGCCGGGAGGACCCCGAACTCTTTCGCCGGTGGGATGGAGACTTCGGGGGCACAAAGTTGGCGCTGGGGAAGGCGTCGGTATCCGGGCGGTGGTGAGGAATGCTCTCCAACTGTGTCTCCTGACCGACAGCTGTATCATCGAAATTCCACCCGTCTGGATCCTCCTGGGTCCCCTCCGTCGGGCGCTGCTGTGGCCGAGCATCCTCCTTGACGGGGATTTGGCGACCGTAGGGATCCAAGGTCTGTTTTGCCGCCTCCGCACGTTCGTCGCTGCTAGCAGCGGGATCCATAGCATGCTTCCTGTTGTCAATCGCCGTCACCGGAGTCTGCTGAGTCTCAAAGTTCCTGCGCTCGACCGAAGCCATCGGAGCCGCACCGCGGCCCACTCCCCCATTCTCCGCGTAGTTTGGCACCATGGACTGGTGATTCTGCAGGGCCGCCTCTCGGACCATCATGTTGTTCTGCTGTTGTTGTTGCTGCTTCTGTCTCTGCTGGAGATAGACCTCCTCGAGACTCTGCTGGGGCATCTGCTGGTTCCCGTACAGGTTCCCCTGGAGGTCCTGATCGGTGAGATCCGGAGGCGGATGCGAAGCGGGAATCACATGGTAGGCGACTTCCTGCGCGCACTTGCTCAGATACACGCGAGACTTCTCCCGTTCAGCGTCCTGGCGTAAACCGGGCTGGTCGGGGTCGTCGGCCTCGAGATCGGTATCGAGGAAGGTATTAGACTTAGCATGGGCCGCTGTGAGGGGGCAAGTCAGATCGGGGATTCCAAAATAATGGAACAGGGGGGTTCCCACGTTTGTGGAGGTTCTTCAGACTCTCCTTGGCGATCTCCTTCGGGTCCCGCATATCTTCCACTTTCTCGCCGTTGGTCAGAATGCGGACCTTCTCCCGTTCCTTCTTCAGCGCCAACTCGAGCATCCGGACATGCTTGCTCAGCGACTCGTGCAGCCGTTTGCTGGTCCGCACGTCGCCTTCCAGCCGACCGATGCGCGACTTCATCTCAGCGCGCTCGATCTCCCACGCATTGCGGTCTCGCTCGTGCCGGTGCCATTCCGTCTGTAAGAAGCGCATGACACCTGTGAACGAATCGAGAACTGGTCAAAAAATAACTCCAGTACGACCGTAGATTGAGGTGACCGCTCGTCTCCTTACCTTGTAGCGTGTACTCGGTGCCCTGAGGATGTCCACCACCGCCCCCAGAACCCTCACCTGGCGCACCAGAGAGCCCTCCACCACCCCCGGCCATGGCAGAGGGAGACTGCCAGGCCATGAGATCAAGCCACCAATGGTGGAATCTTCACGAGAAGAGCTGCGTGAGGGACGTGGTGAGTTTTCCTGGCCTCGTGCGTGCTCGAAATTGACCAGTCAGTCGTCAGCGCGGGCGTAGTCAACTCGGGGTGAGCCTCGAGAGAGCCGAATGCAGGTTGCGTGGTTTCAGCACATGAAGCGTGTTTGAAAGAGTGAGGGGAGATTGTCTGTTGAAAAGACAAGCCCCGGCACAGTCTGGGTCTGAAGCTGTGCTGTCGAGGTCGCGTTTCTTGTCGTAGTTTGCTCCGGCTGGCGGCTAGTTAGGTTGATAGGTTAGCAGTTAGGTGTTCATTCTCCCGCTGCCGCCCGCGCCAACCTCTTTAGCCGCCCTTAGCGGTGTCACAATTAACACTCTCACCTCTCTTCGATAAGTTTCTGCATTTTCCAGTAGCTTTCGAAGCACAACATAGCCCGATTATATTGAATTCTTCAACGCTTGTTGAGACAACTCCTTGGTGCTTGTACTACTGTCCCTACAGGATTCAATCCTCCACAGACTTATCACGGAATAGGTTCAATCAACGTCGAAATATCCAACCATTTTAATATTTTAGTCCAAGCTTTAGATGTCTTTCTCCGCTTGACTGGCCTAGAGAGGGAGATTAAAAAAAAAAAACTGGTCTATGCGCCAGGGACTCTTGGCTCAGGTGTACGTACTATATTTTATACCTCCTTTCCAGGTGGTCTTCCTACCTATATATATTCCTTGCCAGCTGTAATAGAATTCCCGGTCGTGGTAAGATAATAATAATACAAGGTCGTCAATCATGAATCAAGTAAAAGACAAAGAACAACAGGGGTATAGATATAATACATCTAGATCATCACCGCAACTCAAACCACATAAGTTCGTGGTTGAAGAAGTGAGTGGTGGAGGTCAGAACTCCAGTTCTTCAACTTCCATACCACAGTCCACACACTTCTTCACGCTCATCCCCGTCTCCGGATTCTCTACCGCCCGCCCCCATTGATGGACATGTCGTCCTCCGCCTCCCAGATCGTCTCCGAAATTTCCTCCCGCCGCGCCATTGCGGTTGCGACGGTACGCCTCCACGCGGGTCCGCTTCTTCAGATCCTGCAGCTTCGTCTTGAACTTCGCTTCCCGTCGGCGCTTCTTCTCGTTCTCGCGGCGCTCGAACTCCGCGTCCAGCGCTTCAGGAGACCCCCACTTCTTGGGCGAAAAGGCATACTCCTCCACCTGGTACCGGAGGTACAGCATCATGTTGTTCCACGTGGCCTTGTGCGGGTTGGGCTTCTCCATGTGCGGTAGAAGCTCTTGATCCCGGAGTTCCGCTGTTTCAAAATGAGTCAGAATCAGCAGAAGAAGAGAGACGAAGATACTAGAAATACTCACGGTCTGTCAGGAGATAGTCCTCCTTCACCTCCGTCTTCGTAAGCAAGCTGTACTTCTCCGGGTATTTCTCCTTGCACAAACTGCACACGCAGCAGTGGAACGCCTCCTCCCACTTCCAGTCGATTTCGAGGCTGCCGCACTCGCGACATTTCTTCTGCTGGCTCCGATCATCCAGCACGCTGAGTCCCGGCTCGAAAGGCCCCGCCCGATCCCGACGCAGACGCTCGAGAAGCTGATATCGCTCCCATTCCCGCTGCGTCATGTGCGCCGGTTTCTGCTCCGCTTTCTCATCGCGTACGTGCAGCGCCTTGTTGTACGGATCATCCTCCTCCGTTAGGAACCCGCCCTTCGTATCGGTCATCTTGCTGAAATCGTAGTCGACGTACTTGGCGAAGTTGCGCGCGGGCCGGATCGCGTCCAGCGGCCGATCCGTGGATGCCGCGTTCGCTCGACCATCGCGTAGTGTCGCGGGGGTGTCTGATGCAGTCATCGAGGCAAATGATCGTTTGACTCCGGTAACAGTAGGCCCAGGCTTGGCCGACGAGGTGGCAGCAGCAGCAGCTTTCTTCGCCTCTTCCGCTTCACGCTGTTCGCGGATCGCCTTCGCCTTCATCCGATTGATTTCCTGGCCCCTGCATTAGCACGATGAAGATCGCCTTTGAGCATATTCTCTGACCACATACTATTCGTCGCTGCTGCTCCGGCGTCAGAGGACCGCGGGGGAGCTGGCCCGACGGAGCCGCCTCCGGAGGACGAGGCGGAGTCGAGGGACGCTGTTCATCCATCTTCAATGGAAAGAAGATGGATGTTCTATCCTCGTCTCGGCCAGAGGGGAGTTCTCAAATTGTGGAAGATGGTGCTCCCTGCTTGCCGTGTTGGAGTCGCCTATCGATAGCCGTTATCGAAGGCGCCACTGGCTACCTCTGCCTGAGGCAAGAAAGTGCCTACACATGTGACACGTGACGTTTCTGCCGGCAGAATACCATACAGCGGTGTGCGCTGGAGCAGGCGGTGACCTTTATTTACTAACCTAAATAGGCAAGCCACATGACTCAGAAACCTCGCATCAAAAATCTCAGATTTCCTGCCCAAATGACCTGTCCGAAATCCTGTGCATCATTTTGGTGTTCAGACAGAAGTGCACATGAGGTCTGTATAGCTACCTGGAGGTCACCTAACCTAACCTACCCTACCTAGGTTAGGTAGGTACCTACCTAGGTAGGTATGGAAGTCAGCTGACCTGTGATGACCCCATACTGAACTAAACCTATTACATTAAGTGATCTCAGTCCGATATGCTACCTACTCAGCAACTTGGTGTTTGGACAGAAGTGCACATGAGGGCCGTGTGTGTTGGAGTCAGGAGGTTTCTGATGGCACTTACTGCCCTTACCTAGCAAATTCTGCTTCTAACCAGTAATTAGTAGACTAGTCAGCATAGATATAATAGTCATCCTACTTAGCTGGATAGTTTGAATCTGTCTAGCATCCATATGCACCAACAGTGTGCCTAGGCTGGAAGTGTTGGCTGAGACGCTGCGTTGACCTGAACTGACCGGACTGACTGCATACAGGAATCATCCAATAGAATACGCCTTTTCCCCTCACACCATTATTGAATGTAGATGTACAGTATGCAGTTCCGTCTTCATCAACAGATTTCTATTATGTAGTCTAGAAGTCTACTGGTAGGCCTTGAGTAGAAAAACCATGGACTTAGGCAAAGAAGTCATCATAACAAAATGCTGGAAAGAAAACATGGTCTAGCTGGCAAGCTTGATGTATTGATAACGCTATCGACTGGCTTCTGCTTCCCACGCACGTCTGAAAACCCCCGCTAGCCGCGCTGCCTCGGGCTGGTCCCTGATCCGCTTCTCCAGGAAGCCCTCCAGATCCGTCCAGAAGGCGTCCGTCGAGAGGACTTCCGCGGGTTTGGGAGGTGATGGTACTGTCGATGGTGTCTCTGTTGCTGCTGTGGCAGGTTTGATGCTTGCGCCTCCCATAATCATAACGCCGAATTCGACTGTCTTCCCTCCGCTCAGGACCTCCGGCTCCGACTCGGTCAGGATCTCCGCGAGCGTCTTCTCGGGACTGCCGCCGACAGGTTTCTTCTTGTACAGGATCTTGATCTTGTCTGCGGGCACGGGCTCGTTGGTGCTGCCGTCACCAGCGACGACGCGCTCGCGCACCGCCTCCCGTAGGTCGTGCACTGTAGTCGTCGACAAGGGCGCATTGTCAATGGAGAATTCCAGGACCGGGTTCCGGGCGGATTTGAGGTGTACGGTGACCGATTTCAACGAGCCGGGGGCTGCCTCGGTCTTGATCTTCTTGGGCATGGGGGGATGCGGGTGAGGGAGGCGGGGGAGGGTGAACTAGATTATCACAAAAACATTTGTATCAGCTTCGATCGAATCTATAATATATTGCCCTCACGTCCTCTCTAATCCAAGGGCATAAATATATCAAGCAGGGAACGACGTACTGGCCCCCGCAGTCCTATCGTCTGCGGGTCAACGACATGGTCGGACCGCAGCTTGACAGGGCGGGCATCGAGGGCGGAGAGAAAGCTCTTGGTGAAGGCGAGTTCTGTCATGTCTGTATGCAGAGAAAAGAGCTATGTTTCAAAATGCCATTCACAATTTGGATTTCTCGTAACTGATAATTAGATGAACGATGCATTCATTTCTTGTCGCTTGGATGTTCCAAGGTTGTCGTTGCTGACCGCCTTTGCGGGACCCGATTCTGCCGTCGCTCACCGCTTTAAAACGGGAAAAAAAAAAGTCTCGAATGCAGCAAATTTCGGCCCACATTCAAAGAACGCAGATTGTCACCAAACAGCCTTTTCTTTTTCTGCTGTTCAATTAATTTCAATCTGCAGGCATCATGGGTCAGGGCCGTCGCATGGGTAAGAAACAGGGCCCTCCGCCCCCGCTGGACGAGTCCAAGATCACCCTGCTCAAGAAGCGAAAAGCCGCCGAGGCCGATGCGAAATTAGAGACGACGGGAAAGAAGCGGAGGAAAGCTGAGATTGAGCAGGAGGAGCAACCAAGACCGAAGAAGTCGAAGGAAAATGGGGTAACGGTCAATGGGAAAGGAAAGAGTGACGGTGCTGTCGCTCCTGAGAAGCCGTCGAAAAAGGAAAATGGAAAGAAGAAGCCGGTCAAACTCATTGAATCGGAATCTGAAGAAGAAGAGGAGGATAGCTGGGGAAGCGATGCCGATGATATGATGGCTGATGAGTTTGATGATCTCGACGGGGTCAGCGATGGGTCTGACGGGAGCGGTTCGGAAGAGGAAGAGGATGAGGAAGGCGGCAAGAAAGCTTTCGAGGAAGATTCCGTGTTCGATTCAGAGGAAGATGACCATCCCCGGGAGACCATGTTCTCGGAAGATGAAGATCTCTCCGATGCAGAGCAGAAGCTCACAGCAGCCAACATTGAGGGTCTGTCGCGTAAGTTGGATAAGCAAAAAGAAGAGGAGGAGGAAGCGGCCCGACAAGAGCTGCAGGCAATGCAGACCAACATCGCAGGCGATCGTCCCGATGTCTTTGGAGAAGCCGCCGAGTTGAAAGCGAAGGCTGGGCTGGCCCCGGACATGCAGCTGCTCCGGACGCGCATTACCGAGACCATTCGCATCTTGAGCGACCTGCAAAATCTGGGTCAACCGGGCAAGTCCCGTGCGGACTACCTGCAGCTTTTGCAGGACGATATCTGCGCATACTACGGATACACGCCCTTCCTGGCTGAAAAGCTGATGTCGCTGTTCACCCCGATGGAAGCCTTTGCCTTCTTCGAAGCGAACGAGACGCCGCGTCCGGTGGTCATCCGTACCAACACTCTGAAGACGAACCGTCGGACGCTGGCCCAGGCGCTGATCAACCGAGGAGTGGTGTTGGAGCCTGTGGGCAAGTGGTCCAAGGTCGGTCTGCAGGT
Source organism: Rasamsonia byssochlamydoides (assembly GCF_041956645.1). Taxonomy (NCBI): domain Eukaryota; kingdom Fungi; phylum Ascomycota; class Eurotiomycetes; order Eurotiales; family Trichocomaceae; genus Rasamsonia; species Rasamsonia byssochlamydoides. The sequence goes on along the minus strand of NW_027192439.1, from coordinate 177,943 downwards.
GTTCGAGTCTCCTGTGCCCCTGGGTGCGACACCAGAGTACCTGGCGGGCCACTACATTCTGCAGGCAGCATCTTCCTTCCTCCCCGTCATGGCTTTGGCTCCGCAGCCCAACGAACGGATTCTCGATATGGCCGCCGCTCCCGGTGGTAAGACGACATATATTTCGGCGCTGATGCGGAATACCGGCGTCGTCCTGGCCAACGATGCCAACAAGCAGCGTGCCAAGGGTCTGATCGGTAACATCCACCGTCTGGGCGTCAAGAACACGATTGTGTCGAACCTCGACGCCAGAGAGGCATTCCCCAAGATCATGGGCGGGTTTGATCGCGTGCTCCTCGACGCGCCCTGTACGGGTACTGGCGTCATCTCGAAGGACCCCAGCGTCAAGACGTCCAAGACGGAGCGGGACTTCCTCGCGATTCCGCACATGCAGAAACAACTGCTTCTTGCCGCGATCGACTCGACGGACCACCACTCCAAGACGGGCGGTTACATCGTGTACTCTACATGTAGCGTGACAGTGGAAGAGAACGAGCAGGTGGTGCAGTACGCATTGCGCAAGCGACCCAACGTGAAGATCGTCGACACGGGGCTGGGCGACTTCGGCAGCGAGGGCTTCAAGAGCTACATGGGCAAGCAGTTCGATCCGAAGATGACGCTGGCGAGACGATACTTCCCGCACAGGGAGAACGTGGACGGGTTCTTCGTCTGCAAGCTGAAGAAGATCGGGCCCAGCCCGCACATGACCACGAAGGGAGCTGCTGCTGCCAAGAAAGACTCTGCCAGTGCAGAGCATGTCGACGGCGCATCCGACGACGAGGAGGTCATCGACAAGACGCCCATTACGGACGAAAACGGCAAGCCGGTGGGCGAGGTTGAATTTGGTCCGTTCGACGACGAGGCGGATGCAGAGGTCATCGCGCGCGGCGAGCGCAGACGGATCCGCAAGAAGGGATTGAACCCGAAGGCGGTGCTGAACAAGCCGAAGAAGGCCAACAACAAGAACAATGACAATATGGACCAGGACGACAACAACAAGGATGGATCTGACGGATCTGATGGATCTGACAATGAAGAAGAGAAGAAAGCCGAAGAAAAGAAAGAGGAAAAGCAACAGAATCGGGAGCAGAACAAAGAAGACGCTAAATCAGAGTCCAAGTCTGCTGACAAGAAGCAACCTGGAGGAGACTCGAAGGAGCAGACACAAAAGCAGAAACAGGAGCAGAAGCAGCCAGCAGACAAACCCAAGAGCCCCAAAGACAACAGCAAAGACAGCAAAAAAGCATCGCCCTCATCCTCAAAGGTGAAGGGCAATAAAAAGGCACAGAAATAAACAGCGTCTGGCTCCTCCTATCCTGGGTTGGGTTCATGAAGAACAAGGGAATTAATTCGGTTCGAAGAGTAGGTCTAGGTACCCTCAAAACAAAAAGGTATTTCTTTTTATTTATACAGTTTTTCCTGTTTTACGTGGCATTGGTATCGGCGTCCCGTATGGAATGCAATTATTTCCTTTCTGCTGTGTGGATTGTATGTACCTGCATAAATAAATTGATAACTCCGGTCTTCAGAACGGTTATGTTCCCTGTGTCGGATTTCCCTCTCGTATCCTGTTCTCGAAAAGAGACTGTTCTGTTCGTCTTGATCATCCAAGTAAAACCTCCCAACAACTAGTTGGATGCACACATCCCTATATATACACGCATATATATACACGCGACAACAAATTTATTCATTCCAGTCTACAGCATCGCCTTCGGAAAATTCTTCATCGCCTGCCTAACGCCCAAATCGGCAAGGATCTCCTCGGTCCCGCCCAGGATGGCATCGAACTTGTACGTCCGGTTAAACATCTCGATGATCCGGCCCATACCCGTCTGCGTGATACCCCGACCGCCAAAGATGTTGGTCGCGCAGTCGGCGATCTCGGCGGCGGAACGGGTGGCGTGCGATTTGAGCAGGCCGATGGGTCCGCCCAGGTGTTTGGCTTGCTGCGCGTAGGTCATGTTGCACATCTGATGGGTGATGGATTCGAGCCAGGCTTGGTTGGATTCGCAGAGGGAGATCATGCGGGCGAGTCTGTAGTTTTATCAGTAAGACAAACGAAATGAAAGGAAAAATGGGGACAAGAAGAGGATAACTAGCGTACTTCTGTCGAATAGCAGGCTGCTCGATCAACTTCTTCCCGAAAACAATCCGCTGGTTGCACCATTTCAGACACTCTTCCACCACCGTCATCGACATGCGCACCACCGCGCACACCATCATGAACCGTTCATGGTTGAAATTGCTCATGATCACAATGAAGCCGTTGTCTTCCTCGCCCAGTAGGTTCTCGACAGGCACCTTGACGTTCTCAAGCTGCACAAAAGCCGTCGCCGCCGCGGTCGAGTACGATGTCTTGATCGGGGTCGTCTCGACGCCTTTGCCCCGCGGAATCAGCAGCACCGAGAACCCCTTGCGGGTTCGACACCCGGTGACGAAGTAATCCGCGAACATGCCGTTCGTGATCCATTTCTTCGTCCCGTTGACAATGTAATACTTGCCGTCCGGGGTCTTCTCCGCCGTCGTGCGGAGACCGGCCACGTCGCTGCCGGCAAACGCCTCCGTGATCGCGAGACACATCTTTTTCTGGCCGGACAAGACTTCCTCCATCACTCGATCCCGCAAGGGCTTGTTATTCAACCACTGTTTCACCGCTGTCAAGCTGATAGCCATGCCCGCCATGTTTCCGTCTTGGAAGCCTACCAGACAGTTTCCGTCAGAATCGACATCGAATCCTCAGGCGAAAGCGACGTACCTCTCGCATTAGCCCGGACCAGCTCCTGCGCCACAATCATGTCATGAAAGTAGTCGAATTCCTTGCCGTCGACGACGCCGCCCAGCAACGTCCGGTTGTGCAGGTGCTCACCCGGCCCTAGTCGCATGGCCAGGATGTTGGTCTCCGCCATTCGATCGATCAGCTCCTGGCTGATGTACGTGCCATCCTTCTCCTTCTCCTGCGCCTCCGGCGTGACGTATTTGTCCGTAAACTCGCGGATCGCTCGCTGCAGCCGTCGATGGCTGTCCTTGTAGTAGGGACTCGAAAACTGCGGCCGCAACCACAGGGGCTCTGCGTACGGCACGGGGCTCAGATCGCCGGGTTTTGGTTCAATCACTTCGGGTGTTTCGCCTTCCAGCACGCCGATGCAGAGGCTGTCCTTGTACTTCGAGAGGACCTCCTGCCGGTGCAGGTTGTAGAACTCGACCGTGGCATCTTTCCCAGCGACCTGGGCCAGCACGACGCTGCCACCAGGATGTGCGTCGAGGAAGTCGGTCAGGTCATAGACGCGATGGTCAATGATGCACCAGCAGTCGTCGGGGGTGTTGTGCTTGGCGACTTCGGCGCGAGTGAGGGGAGGATGGGGCATGGTGGGGAGACAGCACACCAAAAGTATATGTAACGACGGATGTTAAATCGAGGTCAATGGGAGCAGAAAGGGAAGAAGATCGCTAGAGTCAATCCCACCAGAAGAGAAAGAAATGAAGATAAGAAATAGTCCAAGTTGGTCCATTCTTGAAGATCCGGGGAAGGCGATCAGCCGAGGCACTTCGGCCGAATAACAATCAAGGAATCCGCGACGGGAACGAAATCCCGCTTTAGGGTTGCATTGGTACAGTCCAATCTATAGAACAGGCAATAATATTTATATTTATAGATAGAGAATGTCCCATCTACCAGTATCTCTCCTGCCATTTCAAGGAGTCCTCTGCACTTTTCGCCTCAGAAGTTGAGAAATACCCTAACTTTGCCTTATGCGCTCTGAAAGATATTAATTTTTAGTCAAGATCCTATGTTGAATAGCTGCCCACTCCCTTTTCTAAAGCTCTTAGAGGAATATTCCTAGGTCTCTCTTTACTTATATCTAGTCATTAAGGAATTCTGGTCAGTACTTTAGAGGACAGCAGTTATCTAATAAACATAGCAGGGGCTGTATATGACAATTCCCAGTTAATTGCCATTGCCACACGCATATTAAAGTTGAATTATAATCTGCAAGGACGTTTACTGAACAGAAAGCATCACAGAAGAGTTTGAAAGGACCATCACAGGTCCTGTTGCGAGAATTAAATAAAAGTGAACAAGGCTCTGGGATAATACTTAGTGGTGCTGACAGAGTCGAATCTTTTGGCAGTGGAGCCGAGTATAGGCTAATATTAATGCTACTCAACGAGGACCGAATGGGCACAGCATTAGTACCACTCCCTCTTTAGGAGAAAGGTATGCTATCTCTTTCTCTTCTCCCCCTTTCTTGCCCTTTGGCATCTATCATTTTATGAACTGCTACAATTTGATAGAAAACAGCGGAGTGTCATGATGATTCTGCTCCGTAGGTTCTACGGAGTACTCCGTACTCAGTATAAGATAACAGTCACTGGCGTATTTTAGTGCCAGGCACATAGCCAGTATCAACTACGGTTGATGTCCGCCGTTCGCCGAGATTTCTGCCGAACCACAAAGCCTAATTTAATAAAATTTCCCCCGGACCCCGCAAAAAGCATTCCTTTAGCTGACCGTTGCAGTAAACAATGTGGGGACTCTGGGGAGGCTATCCACAACTACCTTCCAGTTCGAATTAGCATCTCTCTTCTGGCTAATGAAAATGCGTTTCAGGAACATACGGGCTTACGTCACGTCAAGATATTTCCTCCAAGGAAAAACGTCGTCCCTGAAGAGTCAAGACGCATGCCCCTCCGTGGAGTGGACCTTCGACGCTGCCAATGATGATGCCCCCCATCGATACAAGTGCAACGCGGTCTACAATAGTCTATGGGCCTTGTTCTGACGAAGAATAACCACGCTGGGAAATTCATGTCAGCAGTCATCAGGCCGGAAATCTCACCGCAAGGCAGAATGCAACAGTTCCCCATACGAGGGACAACCCCTCAAGGGGCTCTACCCTGAGAGATAAATAGGAGCTGCAAAATCGCAACATCGCGTTTGGAATCAGCGATTGACAGCTTCCAGAGTCAGGCAAATCCGGATTCACCATGATTCGCGCCGCAGTCCTGGTCTCCGCGTTGCTGACGGCCGTGCAGCCGGCTTACGCCCAGTGGCAATGCGGCGGATCGACATACACACCCGGCTCAGTGAACTTCACAGAAGAGTGCTACCAGGCTGCGCAGAACTGTATCAGGCAATTCGGCGCCAATGCCAGCCTGGTCAACTGCCAAGATGCCGCGGGCAATCTCTACATGCAGCAGCAATCCAACCAGGGCCAGAACAACGACTACCTGATTGCCTATCAGGACATCCTCGACTTCTGTCTTCTCGACGGCTTCACGACGGGAACGTGGTACGATGACAGTCAGTGGTATTGGATGGCGGCTGAACCGGGCTGCTACGCTGCGAACGGGACCATTGGCACCACAGGACCCGGTTTCTGCGTGCAGAACCGCGACGATACCGTCATCAACGGCTGCTATCCCCAACCAGAGTCTGGCGCGGGACCCTTGCAGGTATTGCGAACCGCCCGGACTGCGAACGGGTTTACATCCTCCGCGCGCGGATGGAACTCCTGGGGCATTGAAGCCCTTGCGAATCCGAGCATCATCCCCGGCTGGACGGTATTCAACCAGAACGCCGTGAAATCGCAGTGCTCGGTGCTGGCTCGAGCGGATTTCAAGGCCGCGGGCTACGATCTCTGCAGTCTGGACGCTGGGTGGTCCACGAGCAGCGAAGTCGATGAATACGGACGAATCCTCTACAACAGCACCTTGTTCAACCTCCCCGAACTGGCAGATTACCTGCACGGACAGGGTCTCAAGCTGGGAGTCTATGTGATCCCGGGTGTGCCCTGCGTCGCGGCAAACAAGACCATCGAGGGGACCAACATTCGCATCGGGGACGTCCTCAACGGCAACAACGATGAACTGGGGTACTGCGACTGGGACTTTTCCAAGGACGGCGTGCAACAATGGCACGATTCGCTGATCAACCTGTGGGCCTCCTGGGGCGTGGACATGATCAAGCTGGACTTTGTCACGCCGGGCAGTCCGTGGAACGGCGCCAATCTGGTCTGCAACAACAGCGCCGCGGTGGAGGCGTACCACAAGGCGATCGCCAACTCGGGGCGTCAGATCCGGCTGGACCTGTCGTGGAAGCTGTGCCGCAATGAAACCTACCTGCCGGTGTGGAGCAGCCTGGCGGAATCGATTCGAACGGACCAGGATATCGACAACTATGGCACCAACACGTTCCTGGCATGGCAGGTCGTGCAGCGGGCGATCGAGAACTACCGCCAGTACATCCTGCTGCAGAAGCAGCGCAATGTACCCATCACTCTCTACCCGGACATGGACAACCTCTTCGTGGGCAATGCAGAGAACTTGACGGGGGTCAGCGACGCGCAGCGCATCACCATCATGAACCACTGGCTCGGGGCGGCAGCCAATCTGATCCTGGGCTCGGATCTGAACCAGCTTGACGACCTGGGGACGAGGCTCCTGACGAGCCAGGAATCCATCCAGGCTGCCGGTTTCTTCGCACAGTATCCGATGCAACCGCGGAACCCGGGCACTGGTGACAACCTCCCGCAACAACTGCAAGCATGGATCGCTGGTCCATCTGACGACAATGAGGCGTACGTCCTCGTCGTTAACTACGGACCGGATCAGGGGTCCGGAGGGTTTGGGACGTCGTTGGCGGGCGTGCAGAATGTGACCGTGTCGCTGTCCGATCTGGGCATCGCGGGCAAGAGCTGGGAGTTCTCTGATGTCTGGAATGGGAACTCGAGCGTGGTGTCGACTTCGTTTACAGCGTATCTGGATGAGGGGGAGTCACAGCTCCTGCATTTGACGGTAGCACAGTAACGTCATCCAGTTGAGAGGAAAAGTTCACCATTCTCTATTATACAGATGCCAACACAAATAATTATGTTTTCAGAGATTTAATATCAAAATATGTACATAAGTTGCACTCATCCCCTATACTATAAAACATTAAATTCCGTTTTCGCACACTGTTATGAGGCTGTAAAAATCAACATATACAGAAGCATACCGCACCAAATTTAGTCATAAAATCAGCTTAGCCCGTATTAGCAAGAGACATGTATCAGTAACGGAGACCAATATATTATTAAGGGATGTAGCAACAACAATATGTAGCATGGAATACAGGTAGGGAGATGACCTAGGAAGTAGATAATAAACACTACCTAATACAAGGTATATGGCAAAGAGAATATTGTAAGGACTATGAGTAGAGAGCCCGCCTGGAAAGTAGATGACAAAAAACATCTTATATAGTAGGTACTGTACCTGGGGGCCAAGAGTCCCAGGCATATAGAACAGGTATTTTTTCTCTTGAAAGTCCAAACCAGTCGGCCGAAGCGAGACCTGTAAGGCTTGGTGTATATGAAGTGACTCGAGGCATCATTATTATTGTCTGCTGTCCTTGCTTCAACTTAATCAGTCTATAAGAAAGAATCAGACATCGTTAGAGCCAAATAGATCAATAAGTGAGGCTGATTTATAGAATTGACAAGGAAATTAAAAAAAAAAAGTAGCAAGATTTGTATAGCAGTGCCCGCGAGGGTTGTATACGAACTCTGTTTCTGCCTGAGGCATCATTTTTATATAAGATTGACGTCCCGCAGAAAAATTTCCCCGCAGAAAGAAAAGCAATTCTTCAACATCTTTCTGCAGGGTGCCACCAGCAAATTTTCTGTCTTTTCCAGAACGTTTCCCTTTCAATCCAAATTTATCCAGATTTATGGGTGCCTGCTTCTACCTCTAATTGCACGGAAATCTCCCTAAACGGTGCAATCTGCTAATCCTTCTACCCCTCTCCGCCGCGGGGTGCTTTCATCACATACATCTGAACAGTTCACATTCCTAGAAGGAATCGACCGGCATCATGACTACCGATCCAGCTGCCGCAACAGCAAACCAAAAGAAACAAAAAAAAGAGAATGACTCTGCACCGCCGGCTTCCGCTACGCAAGCCGTGCTGGTCGCCTCTGCGCCCGTCCCCGAGGATGCGCGCCAGGTCCGCGGCGTGGACTTCAACCAGTTCGCGCACCGCGACATTACGGTTCCAGAACTGGTCGCAAACATGGCTACCATGGGCTTCCAGGCCAGCGCTGTAGCGGAGGCGGTGCGCATCATCAATGAGATGGTATGATAGTCTGCAGCCCAAGCTAAAGAAAGGAGAATTGACTGGATAGCGTGCCTATCGTGACCCCGAGACTGGCGCCGGCACCACCATTTTCCTAGGCTATACCTCGAACCTGATCTCCTCCGGCCTGCGCGAGACCCTCCGCTACCTCGTTCAGCACCGCCATGTGTCTGCTATCGTCACCACCGCCGGCGGCGTTGAGGAGGATCTCATCAAGTGTCTGGCTCCTACATACTTGGGCTCCTTCACGACACCCGGCGCCGGGTTACGTGCGCAGGGTCTCAACCGCATAGGGAATCTCGTCGTGCCGAACAGCAACTACTGCGCCTTTGAAGACTGGCTGCTGCCTATCCTGGACAAGATGGTGGAAGAGCAAGAGGCCGCGAAGGAGAAGGCTCGCGCAACGGGCGACCCAGACGACGAGCTGCACTGGACGCCATCGCGCATCATCCACCGACTAGGGAAGGAGATCAATAACGAAGATTCCGTCTGCTACTGGGCTGCGCGGAACAACATCCCCATCTTCTGCCCGGCTTTGACGGATGGGTCGCTGGGGGACATGCTGTATTTCCATACATACCGCTCAGCACCGAAACGGTTGCGCGTGGACATTGTCGATGACGTGAGGCGTATCAACACGATGGCCGTGCGCGCGGCTCGTGCGGGTATGATCATCCTGGGCGGCGGCGTCGTCAAGCACCACATCGCAAACGCGTGTCTGATGCGGAACGGCGCGGAGAGCGCGGTGTATATCAACACAGCCCAAGAATTTGACGGCAGTGACGCAGGCGCCCGGCCGGATGAGGCGGTGAGCTGGGGGAAGATCAAGGCGGGTGCGGATAGTGTGAAGGTAGTTCCCTGCTGTCTTGTTTCTTCTCGAAGAGTGTCACGGTTTTACTAAATGTGTATGTGCAGGTCTACGCCGAAGCAACAGTCGTGTTTCCGCTCATCGTCGCCTCGACATTTGCCAAAGCAGGGCAGGATACGCCAAAAAGCAACGGAACAGAAACAGATGGGCAGAATTAGTTGACTTTGATTAGTCGACTATGAGGAATATTTATATTTATATGGGGTTATATCCGTGCTCCCATCTTCCCATAGAAATGTATCATAGGGGTCATCTTCTTCCCTCGATGGGTACCTATGGAAGAAGGATGCAGAGGCCAGCAAGCAGCCCACTGAACGAACCCTCCAGGGACGGACGTCTTAACTCGGGAGTCTCCAACTTACGCGTCCGACCGAAGAGTACTGATCTCGATACCTGTCTGCGCAAGTGCCCGGAGGATTTCAGCAGCTGTGTCGATCTTGAACTGAACGATGCTGCAGAGCCTCCAGAAGTGCTTTGGCTTCCGATGCATCCGACGCGCGCGCGTTACGACCAACTCGACCTCGACCCCTGAACAGATTGAAAGATTGAATTCAAGTTCGATGAATATGAATCCATTGGCAATGAATGGCCCGGCTCTTCTTCTCCAGAAGATAAGCCAAGCCAATCCAAGCCATGCCAAGGGGGCATTTAGTCTCCAATACATGTACTGTACATACATACCTAGGTAGGTAGCTATCATGGCACTCACTACCTAGGAACCTGTCTGTTGATCAACGTGTATATACGGAGTATATATCTGTCCTGTACTTACTTACGAAAACTACGATAGAACTATGTAGCTAGACTAAGAGTCACTGGTGGATAGATAGAAACCTACATATCAATCCGATCGAAAGATTATCGTAGAAGAAGAAGAAGAAGAGTTAATAGCCCATTCTTTTCCTTTCCATTCTATTCCATTCCTTTCCTTTCCTTTCCTTTTTTTTTTCATCTCTCTGTGTATCTGTCTAGCATTCTTAGAGCACAACACAGCACATTTAAATATTAATACTAATTAGGTGTCTGTGGGCTAGATACCTACCCAGGTATCTGAGCTCATTTACCGCCGTAGTACGGAGTATACAGAGTATATATATTACTATCCTACCATACTCCATCCTCCTAATAACCACCCACTGATTATCACTATTATCGTACTGTACATACTCTACGTACATTAACATACAGAGCAGTCTGGATTGGATTCCCCTGGGGAGTCTTCAATCTCCCACATTTGTTTTTTCTTTCCTTTTCCTTTTTCCTTTTTCCTTTTTTCTTTTTTCTTTTTCGCCACTAGGACCAGTACCTGGGCAGTCAGTACGGGTACCGGTATCGGACCAGATATCCGCAATTACAACCTCCTAGGTATCGGTACAGTAGTACCTATTCGAGAACCTTGAGCAATTGGACAGCTGGTTCCACGGATCCAAATAAAATAACCTTGAGGTGTCCAGTCCAGAGTTAGGTATATCCTGCAACCGTTGGAAGATGAATTGAACTGCCTCTTTCGTCCAGGGGCAAAGAGTTAGGGATTATTAGATTTTTTTTCTCTTTAACAAGTGTCTGGAGGAATTTCTGGATTATAGACGGAAGCACGTGTGGTAGGAATTACTTAGAGAGATGATAATAATAATATCAATCAGGCAGTGAATACAATATTAATTCATTCATTGGTGCATGTTCTTTCCTGGTTATTGGGCATTCGGCTTGCAATACATCTAATTTATACTTCGGGAAATCTACGTAGGCAGTCAGGGCTCTTTTTTTGGCAGTGGTGCTTCATACGTTGATGCTTTTGAACTCGAATTTGACAAGATTTAGCTTGTGGATTATTGTGGGTATGCTGGATCCACAGGTCTCCGCCAGCCGCCACATTGCTATCTATCGTTATCGTTATCGTTATCGCCGTAGGACCATATCTCTATAATGGAAATACAGTTTTTTGGTCGAAATCGCTTACATAAGCGGATTCCGTACATGTAATTGGTCAAAATGCTCCCATCCGTAAAACTTACATAAGCATTTTCATACCACGCCAAATTCATGAAATCTGCCTACCCCCCGTGAAGCCTAGGGAAGCCCAGGGAGCCCCCGTGAAACACCATATTAGATTTTCACCCTTTTAGGCTCTATAAAGCCTTGCGTTATAGGCTTGCAGAGGGCCGAAGGTCCGGAGCATCTAGGGGTATGAAGCCTATAAGAAACCCCTATAAACTATAGTAGGTTGCGAGCTTTTACGTATAAAAAATTTTATAGTCACCTGACTTTGTTACCCCCTTCAAGCCGCCCGAGCAGAGCGAGGGGTGCAAGGCTTGTGTCCGTATGTGACTGTATGTACTCCGTACGATGGCGAGAAATCGAGATTTGAACTTCTAACCAACAGATTATTACCTGAGGGTACGGATTTCTTGAATTTATATTGATTTCTGTATGGTTCTGGCCAATGACCGGTCGAGGCTGTGGCTTGCGGCGGCTTGCGGCGGCACACCGTGGATCGCGGCGTGCATAAGCCCGGCAGCTCCTACATGGACAGGTCAGCGTCCGGGCCTCGTCTGGCTCCACGAGTCCACGATGGAGTGACCTGTTCGACTCTGTATGGAGGGCAGAGTATTTGCTATAAACCGCACCTTCATCACAAGAATGAGTCAATATGAACTGGTTGTCTGCCATGCGGAAATGCTGCCTGGCAGGCAGACATCCAGTTCAACCTTCTGTTCCCCGCAACAAGTCAAGAGGTGAGCAGCCTGTTGAGTAAGACATTGACCGTCTTTTCTGCCTGTCAGCCACTCTCACGTGCTGCGTCGTCGCTGCCGAGCGAGATGGCTTAGAAGGCGGTGTGCCAAGTGGCCCAATATCAGGCAACGAGTGGATCTCCGCACTGCCGGGAATAGCAAAGACCCGCCGCGACTCATGGGGAAGGCGCGAGGCGAGAGCCGCAGATGACAAACAGCATGCTAGCATAGTGTCACAGCGAGATCCAGGCTGTCAGCCGTAGACAACCAACCAACCAACCACCAAATGGCACAATCCCAGCGCGGACAGCGGCAGCACCTCTGTCGAGTCAAGAGTCAAGACTCGAGAGCTCCCCAGCCCACACGGGACAGCAGGCACACAACCACCCGCTCAACCGTCCTCCGTCGTGGCTGACTGGACGATCATCTGGCTGATGCTCGCAAGGATTCATCCTCGCCTCACTTTGTAGAGTCCGCCTGAGGCCTTCATGTGTGGCTGCCAATTCTGGCTTTTCTTTCTTTCTTTCTTTCTTCTTCTTTTTTGATCATCTTGTTCTTGCCTACCCTCTCTACCTCTACGTCTGTGTGATGGATGTGGTCCTGCTGTGTCGTCTCATTTTGACTTTAGGTGCCCGTTCCAACTTCCAGCACTAGAAGTCGGGCCGACTAAAGCCTGTTCTGGGTCCTGCTAGTGGATGCGATTGCTGACTTCGCCGCTAACCTTGTTTTCCCCGGCTTAGGCAGCTGGCCATGCTTATCGACTGCCTCGCCTGCTGCCCCGTTACTTATCTATCGTCCTCCCCCCACACCGATCTTTTTGTTGCCCTGCCAAATTCTTGGACAAGTCCTGCAGTGTACTCAGCATCGTGCCTGTCGTTTCCATAGATCAAAAAGACCGCTTGCTCTTTTACTGAGTTTCCTCTTCTTGTGATTGGACGATATAATCATAACCTTGTGGGTTGGTGTTGTTTCTTTATTTCTTTTTCCTTTTCTGCCTTTCTCCGCCATTGACAGCCCTCGAGTCAATTGTCCAGGAAGTTCGCGTGTTCCTGGATTCGAAGAGAAAAACAATCCACATCGCTGAAAGTCCCCTCTTCCTATCGATCGTTCGCAAGATATCTCCGACCAGCTTCACGACTGCCTGCCATGGAGGCGGCTGTCGCTGTCAGCGTTGTTACCCCGCCAGTCTCTATAGAACCGCCTATCACTTTAGAGTCTGCAGAATCCGCCGCTCCAGATCGACCTGTCACCGGTGAGACTTCTCCGGCAACAGCCATCGACATGGATACCTCCGAAGACGCACCCCAGACGCAGACACCCGAAGTTGTCACGAATACAGATACACCAGCAGCTGAATCCCCAGCAAACCCGCCTGTTGAGACCCCCGCGGAAACACCACCCCCTCCTCCCCCGCCTCCGGTAGAGGAAGAGGAGCCTGCTCCCTGGGCCGATTACGAAGAAGACCTTTCAACCCCAGATGAAGCGGAGTTGAAAGAGATTGAATCTGCCGATGGCGACTACAGTGCATTCGAATGTAAGACAGGCATTCTTCCCGCCACTTAGTGGCAGCTTGCTAACCTCTCTATCCTCACAGATGACTACTGGGAAAAGTCCTTCTACCGCGACCCTGACGACCCCGAGTATCGTCCTGCCGAGAAGGCCCGGCTAACCTGGAAGATCAAAGGCGTACGAGGCACCAAGGCCCGACCCAATCGTGCCAAGATCATGCGCTCCCCGGCCGCCTACGTGGGTGGATATTGGTGGACGATCAAGTTCTTTCCGCGCGGCAACGGCGTCGGCGCCCTGAGTATCTATCTCGAGTGCTCCAAGGAGATCCCCAAGCCGGACAAGGAAATGCCTGAGACCGAGTTCAAGGTCCTCCGTGGCCCGCCCGACGCTGTGCTCAGCGACCTTCAACCGGATATACACGTGAAGTTTCCTCGGGTCGAGGACTCAGCGGAATGGTTCGAGAACTATCGGAAGACCTATGCCGACGCGGGCCACAGCAGCGAACCAGCCGATTCGTCGGCGGAGATGGGATCTCGGCCCGATTGGCGGGTGTCTGCCCAGATCGGAGTGATTGTGTACAACCCTCAAGAGCCTCGCACGGGCTGGATGCAGTCGTCATGCCACCAGTTCAACCCGCACAATCTCGATTGGGGCTGGACCAACTTCCACGGCCCGTGGGATCAGATCCACCGCCGCCAGCGGGGCCAGCGCCAGGCCCTCCTCCGCGACGACACCTTGGCCTTTGACGCGTACATCCGCGTCTTCGACGACCCCACCAAGTCGCTCTGGTGGCACTCGAGCGACTCGGAGCCCGTGTGGGACAGCCTCGCCCTGACCGGTTACCGTCCCATCGGCGACTCCGTCATCAACCACAGTGCCGAAGTTGCCGGGCTGGCTGCCTGGGTGCACCTTGCGCCCTTCCGCAAGATCATCCAGAGCGTCGACATCCTCGAGCACCTCCGCAACCCCGACGTCAAGCCCCGGCCGCTCTGCGATGCCCTCCAGGAATTCCTGTGGCGCCTGCGCCATCAGACTGGTTCTGTGCAGTATGTCGAGACCGATAAAGTGACGTCCACCTTGCGCAACCTCCACGAATACTCAAGCGACGTCGTTGAATTTTGGGAACGGCTGCGTCGCTCTTTGGAGCTGGAATTGGCGGGCACGGGTAAAGAGGGGGAATTGGCCCGGCTGTTTGATAGCCCGTCTGTCGCAGCGGACGAAACGACACCAGTCCACTCTCTTCCCTCGCAGCTGATTACGAGTATCCGGGTCCCTGCGGACCAGGCCAAGACTGTTCAAGGTGCGGTGGAGCAGTTCCTCAAGACGAAGTCCGGCCGCTGGTCATTGCCACCCGTCCTGCACGTCGAGCTGAGCCGTCAGCGATTCGATCACGCCTCCCGTCAATGGAAGCTGCTCTATAACCGCGTTGATCTGAACGAGGTGCTCAACGTCGCCCCGTACGTCGTGGATGGTCAATGCGGTGAATACGACCTCTACGGCTTCATCGTCCACCGCGGCCGCCGCACATCCGGGAAATTCTTCAGTATTTTGCGACCTGGTGGACCGGGTACCAAATGGCTGGCGTTTGACGACGGCAGTGACAACCGTGTCGAGTGTCTGACCCGCAAGGCCGCATTGGAGGCCCACGTTGGCCTCGAAGAGAGTAAACTACGGGAGGCCAACGAAAAGACCGGTCATGATGTCGCTGTCGCCGCCTTATACGTCCGCCATGATGTGGTGCGCGAGTATTTACCCGGTCAGCTGGAGCCGTGGGACGTCCCAGCGCGTCTCAAGACGTACTTTAGAACGGGCGCCTATCCTCCAGCGATGGATTCTGGCGAGGACAAATCAGATACGACCGTCCAGGTTGAAGTCTACAGTCTGCCCAGCTTTGATGAGAAGCTTGGGAGTCTCTTTGACACGTACGACCTGATGTCCCTGGCCAAGAAGACCAACAATGTTATGTACTTGACCCTGCCACAGACCACATCGCTCGCCGAGCTCCGGAAGAAGATTGCCCTCTCCAAGTCAAATGACTCCGACCAGATCAACCCTGCGCGAGTTCGACTATGGCAGGTGGGACCGACCAAGGACCTCTTTGGGGCCACGCTCGTCTTTCACCGGCTCTCCTCTTTGAATGAGACTTTGGGAAACAGCTTGGAGATCGTGCGTTTCTGGATGCACATCGTGTCGGAGGGTAAGTTGCAATCTTACACGATCACTTCCCCCCTTTTGTAGTCTGGGTAGGACGAGCTGACAGGACTCTTCATCAGCTGATGCAAAGCTCTTCGCGATGCCAGATCCTCCAGTCCAACCAAAGGCTGTCGAAAACAAACCTGAAGAAACGGTGGAGGTTCGCAATGCCTCAGACTCGGATGAAGAGAGAAATACCACTTCCAATGGCGAGAGTTCCAGTCGCGATGCGCCAGTTCCACCAGCTCCCGCGGAGGATTCTTCTACAGCCGATGTGACCATGGCAGAAGCTGGTGAGACCGATGCAGTCATTGCTGCAACGACCGCCAACGATGTCCAACAGATGGATGTTGAGGTCAGTCCAATTGTGGAGACGACGGCGCCCAGCACTGGGCAGACCTCGCCGTCGGGTCAATCCCAAGTCCCCGCGACGACAGAGGCTGCCCAGGATACCGTCATGGAAGACTCACCCGCCGAATCGCAGGCCTCGCCCACTCCCACATCTAGCACGGACAATTCCACCGAAGCTCCCACTCCAGCCGAACCCGAAGTGGTGTTGCCTGTGCCTCATGTATATTACTTCATCCAGATCTTCGACACGGAGAAGCAGATTCTCCGAGTGGTAGGCGCGTACTTGTCCCGTGTGGAGGAGAACATCATGGCGGCTGTCCGGAAACACCTTGGATGGCCCGAAAACAAGGATTTCCTGATCTGGACGCGTGTTGATGGCACTACGATCACAGCGGTCTCTCCGGCGGACACTTTCTGGACTCCAGTGCGCGATGGCATCTGCTTCATTGTGGGGGAGAAGTTGACCAAGGATCAGTACGTATCCCCTGCTGTTGTATTGAATCAATAGTTTGCTGACTTCGATTCCAGACGTGCCGAGCTTGGAGCAGCAGGGCTGTTCGCGAATCCGGATCGTCTCGCCCAGTACCTCTGGGCGTCATCGCGCAGACACCCCACCAGGGCGTTTACCGGCACCAAGACGATTGATGCCACGTTCAATGGCGACTACTACAGCGGCGAGTTCAACAAGGGCTACTACCACGGCAAGGGTACGCACATTTCCGACTCCGGGACGACGTACACTGGTGACTTCATCTTCGGGCTACGCCACGGCAAGGGCAAGATGGAGTATCCTTCGGGCGACACGTACGAGGGCGACTGGGTCGAGGACCAGCGCCATGGCCAGGGCACCTTCATTGAACGCAAGACGGGCAACAAGTACGTTGGTGGCTACAAAGACGGCAAGCGTCACGGCAAGGGCATCAGCTACTGGGAAGTGGCAGACGAGGAGATGGACCTCTGCCAGATCTGCTATTCGGAGGAACAGGATGCCTTGTTCTACGACTGCGGGCACGTCTGCGCTTGCGTCATGTGCGCGCGCCAGATCGACACTTGTCCCATCTGCCGGAAGAACGTCATCAGCGTCGTCAAGATCTACAAAACGTAAGATCTAGAAGATTCAACGGATAATGATCTTGTCTCCATTTTGTTAGAGGGTGCTACTTCTTCCGTGTCTGCGCCTTTTCTTACTCTTCTTTTTTTTTTTTCACCGTCTTTCCTTTGATGTAGTTTATAATGAATACCCAGAATTGCGGTTGACGGTATAGGAATGGTGGGAGTTTTTCCTTGATTTCAGGCAGCTTGACCTCGAGATCGGTTCGTTGCGTCAGAAGGACAGATGCAACCTCGGTACATATACGTCACGAACGGTTTGCCGTCTTTGTTTTCTCCTCTCTCCTTTCTTGACGGGAATGGAGTGGTCTATTGTTTCTCTGGAGTAAGCCGGGAGGAAGGCTCTTGTCGGGTGAGGCCGCTCGCTAGACCGGGTTGATTAGACTAGATTAGGTAGACATCTGGCTCGAGCTAAGACATCAACTTTGCAGCAGATGCAGACCATTCGCTTTTTTCCCACGGGAAGAGTGTCCAGATTCCTCCAGGCCATGTAGACAGCTGAGTCTGAAATCAGGCAGTTGAGGGGTGTTGACAGTGATATGGTGAAGGATCTCAGCAATTGTGAACGATATGTCAAGTCAGTGTGCTGAGAGTGGGCCTTTTATCAGGGACGCCTGAAGATAAGTCAGTTTTGGCGCTAAACCCAATGCAGGCCGCCCTGCCCGGGTCACGTTCCATCGCGGTCCTCACCGCCCGCCACAGCGGATCCGATGCATAATAATATTAGCCTGCGCTGCTTTTTAGCATCTGCCTTCCTCCGATCCTGGAGCTCGCGCCTGCAGTGACGGAGTTTCACATGGAGCTTGTCAGCCTTTCCCGACCGATCCACTGTCCACATCACTCGCTGCCACGCTGACCCGGCCCGCCCAATGGGATCTTCCTGCTCTCGCTTTATCCCTGAATTTCAACGGACCCATCTTCAAACGCTGTTTCCCACCCCCCTCCTGTCCCTCCAGTTGTCTCGATGACCCATCCAGCACAGCAACACAACCGCCTTTCTCGGTTTCTCCCCTCTTCCCATTATTCCCATCCATCCGTCCGATCTCAGATATTTTTCATCTCCGATTTCCATCCTGGGCCCCGTCCAGGGTTCGCATGCTGGCCTGTTCCTGGCCTGCCTAAGCTAACTCTTCAAGCGTGACTTCTCCCAGAGGTGGCTAATCCTCATTGGCGCCCAACCAAGGCCTTTTTTCCGGCGGCGCGCAAAGAACCGTCTCAGCAACAGCCAACCTGGACCTTGAATTCCTCCATCCCAGTGCGAGCCACAACGACACCACTGGGACCTCTCTCATTCATTCTTTGACCCCAAATAAATAATATTCTTACTTCCTTTCTGTACGCTTTTCTCATCTTAGGCGACACGCCAGGCGACCTCCACTCCGCGTCTCATTACGCGTGGTCGCTTGTCGTCGAGGAGCGTGCTGTTCTCTTTTTGGTCTCTTTCGCTGTGCTTCGGGTGAAACAGGTCGATGCACCGTGCCTGAGGGGCCAGTTGTCCATCCCCTTGCCTGATCGCCGCGTGCCAGGCCCGTGCTACGTACGAGTGCACAAGAGGCACAACATTGCAAGGCCGTCCCCTCTACTGATCTTATCTTACTCGGTGATTGCCTGAGGAATCTGATCTGGCCATCTACCGCGCATTCTTCTGGCACAGCCTCAGCCTCGTCCCCCTCGTTCTGTCTCAAGTCTAGAAGCGCCCGACCGTTTTTGGTTTCGCGCGCTTCGCTTTTTTTGCCGCCGGCGCCTGCGTCTCCCGCCCGCGCTAAACCTTACAAGGTCCGTTCCTTCCTTCCAAAATGCGCCTGCGCTTGGAAATCATTCGTTCCTTCCCTTTTTGGGCTTTTCGTTCCCCGGTTTCCCATGTCACGTGGTGCTGATCCGTGTGCGCCCGGTGATCCCGTGATCTTCAGTTCTAACCGTGTTGAATCCAATTTAGTTCCCTAGTTGAATCTCGGTTCATTGCTTGAAGTTGTTCTTGCACGCCGGCTCCCCCCATCCTCTCTCCCCGCTCTCCAAGCTACGCGTGCTCTCTAGCATGCGCCGGGGATGTCGTCGCGCTTCCCTCCTTCGTCCGGGTTTCCTCCCCGCGACCGTTCTCCCCAGCGCTACCCTGACCGCCGTCCGTCGCTGCCTCCCGGTCCACGAGATGACCCGAACTTGACGCCCCTCGGCCGTGAACCACCGCGGGGTCCCAAGGCCCTGATTGACTCCTCCCGTGGAGGCTCCTTTGGCGGTCGGGGTCGAGGATTTCCTCCACGGGGTGACTTTCGCGACCGGGATCGGGATCGGGATCGTGACAGAGATCGTGACCGAGATAGAGACCGAGATCGAGATCGAGATCGAGATCGAGATCGAGACCGTGACCGAGACCGCGACCGTGACCGTGACCGTGACTTTCGAGACCTTCGAGATGGCCCGCCCTTCCGCCGCGATGCAGACCGTGATTGGAGTCGGAGGGATCGTGATTTCGATCCTCGTGATTCCCGTGTCGGCTTTGGACGTTCTCGATCACCCGCACGAGACTTTCGAGATGCTCGTGACCCCGGTGGCCGGGATAGCGACATAGTTCGAATGCGTCGGAATTCCCGTGACAGTCTGGTTTCGACCTCTTCGAATCCACCCGATGGTCCCGCCGCTGGTATCGGCCCTCCACCCCGGGGTGGTCCAGGCCGTGGTCGCGGTCGTGGCGACTGGGAAGGCGGTCGAGGTCGGGGTCGCGGCCCCTACCCGGACGACCGGGATACCTTCCGTCGCAGAAGTCGATCGCGCGACGGCTGGTGGGATCGTGATCGGGATCGGGATCGTGACAGGGACAGAGATTTCCGAGACCGTGACCGAGACAGGGACAGGGACAGAGATCGCGACAGA
Organism: Rasamsonia byssochlamydoides; assembly: GCF_041956645.1. NCBI lineage: Eukaryota > Fungi > Ascomycota > Eurotiomycetes > Eurotiales > Trichocomaceae > Rasamsonia > Rasamsonia byssochlamydoides. Next base: position 158,154 of record NW_027192439.1, on the reverse strand, counting down.
GATCGCGACCGAGATCGAGATCGTGACCGGGATAGAGACTTCGACCGACGTGATCGTTTCGACCGGCGAGACGAGGATAGACGTCCAGAGCGTGACGACCGTGATCGCCCCGGCGATCTGTGGAGGAAAGATGGTCCTCCCAGCAGAGCAGAGAACCGCATTGGCAGCGTATCGACGAACTCGTCAATCGCACCGTCCGCCCCATCTGGCCCAGCAAGGACTGACGGTAAACCTGCTGAACAGACGGGCGCAGATCAGGCTCGCAGACCTTCAGTAGCCTCCGGTCCTACGACACGGGATCCCCGACGCGATTTTGATCGAGCAGACCATCCTCCCGCTCGAGCAGAAACGATCAAAGAATCAACCGCGCCCAGTCGTTCTCCTCCACCGTCCGCACCGCAAGTGCCCGCCTTTGGCTCAGTCGCTCTTCCCCCGCCGCCACCAGCGGCAGATAAGGCGTCACAGGCATCTACAGCCCCCGGACCGTCGTCGCCTGCCAAACTGGACAAAAGTCGAAGCCCGCGCATGGCGGCGATGCAGCCTCCAACGGGTCCGAAGGCTGATCGTGTAGAAGCTCCATCTCAGCCTGAGCCTCGAGCTCGACGGGAGAGCGTATCCGACCAGTGGACCAAGCAGGAGGTTCCGGTTCGCCCTTCGAAGCAGCCGCCCACTGCTCCCGCAGCCTTGACCGGCCGAGACCCGAGTGTGGTCCCGGCAGAATCACGTCCCCATGATGGACCGTCAACCACGACTCCTCCCAGCGGGCCGGCGACTTCACCTGGACGCACTCGCGCGCAGCTGCCTCCCATGGGTCGTGGTGGATCTCCTGGGCCCCAAACTTCCCCTCGTATGCCATTCTCCAGCGTGCCTACGGGCCCTCGTGCTCTTCAGCAACGGGCTCCTCCCGCACCCCGCGGCCCTTCCAAGGGCAGTAGCAGTAAGCAATGGGTGCGTCCGGGATATAATCGTGGGCCTTCCTTGACCAATGCACCCGCTGGTTCTCGGCGAGAGTCTCTGGAAGAGAGACGAGAGTCTTTGGAAGAGAGAGATCGCAATGCTGCGGTCCTTGACGATTTGAAACCGGACAACCGCGTGTCTGAAGAGGGTACAGAGTCGAAAAAGGCGGAAACCGCAGAGGCTGCGACCGATAGCAACAAGGTGTCTACGGATGCTGTCTCTCCAGCTCCGGTGGAGATGGAAGGGTTGAAACCGGTAGATGACACAGCAGAAGAATCAACTCTGCTCCCGGACTTTACACGTTCGAGCGATGAGGAGGATGAGAATGTGGTCTTTACGGAGGAATACCTCAACGAGAGGAAGGAGATCTTTGAAAAGGACATGCGGACTTTGCAGGCAGAAATGCCACCTCCTACTTTACAAGACCCGGCCATTGTCCAACTGTTGATGAAAATCCAGCTGCTTGGCATGATTGCAAACGGCACCATGCCTGAGGAGGAACTCGAACCGTCTGTGGTGCCCATGGATGTGGACCACGAAGAGAAGGGTCTCGATTCCGAGCAACCGGTGACCAAGACGGAGAAGGATGTTGAGGAGGATCTGACGCCCCCCACAAAGGACGACATTCCCCCGGTCACAGCTGATGAGGATTCAGCTTCTGTGGAGAGTTTGCCATTCTTGAATTCCGGACCTCTGACACCCCTGTCCGATCTCGATGTCTACCAGGAAAATATCAGGACTCACGAACGCATCAAGGAGATCCTTCGCCAGGAGCTTGCCAAGCAACGTCAAGAGGCGGCGCAGAAGAACAAACAGTTGCGGGAAGAATACGTCTCCTTTTACCGGCCATGGCGTTTGGCAGTATGGGAATTGGACCACAAGAAAGAGGAAGAGAAGAAGGCCAGTACGCCCGGTGCATCCACTCCGCCTGGTTCCGCTACCACTCCCGGGACTGAAGGACGGCGATTTAAGGGGAACAGCGAGCTGGATTTCCAGAACGCGCTCAAGGCGTCAGCTATCTCTGCGCAGGAAGAGTCGGAGCGACGCCGACGAATGGAAGCCACGGCACGTCCCGATCTCGACCGGGAGGCTGTCATCCCCGACATGCTCGAGCCGCATGAGAAGAAAGCAGGCATCTTCAAGGATACAAACAACATCATCGATGCCGCCGACGCCTTCGAGGTGTTTGGCTTCTATCCGCCGCCCAACGACTTTACCCCGGAAGAACACAAGATTTTTACGGACGCATTCATGGCGCATCCGAAGAAATGGGGCAAGATTGCCGAGGAGCTCCCGGGACGAGACTTCCAGCAGTGCATCATCCACTACTACCTGACCAAGGAGGAGATCAAGTACAAAGCCAAGCTCAACAAACGGTGGACGCGCAAGGGACGCACGAGGCGATCAGCCCGGCCCAAGTCCAACGCCCTCATGGCCGACCTGAACGGCATCCGTCCCGATGAAGGCGACGAGGAAAGCGTTCCCGTGACCGACACCGGGCGCCCCCGACGCGCCGCTGCGCCTACCTTTGGCGATTCTTCTACCGACGCGGACTCAGGACGTCGTGGCAATGGTGCTAAGGATAATGATCAGGTAGAGAAGCCTGCAGGCAGACGGGGCGGCAGGACAGGTACTGGATCGCGTGGTGGACGCAGAAAAGCAGGCCAGCAACAACAGCAGCAGCAGCAACAGCAGCAGCAGCAGCAGCAGCAACAACAACAGCAGCAGCAGCAGCAGCAGCAGCAACAGTCGCCAGCGCAAACACCGCAAGCTTCGCAGCCAACGACACAGCAGCCCCTCGTCGCACAGACGACTACCGCTGCCCCTGTTCCTCTCCTGGCCAAACAAGAACCGGGAACCTTGGATGGTGCGGTAGACACTCTCGTCCGGATCAAGGAGCAGCCAGAGCGAGAGGCGGAAGAGCTGGTTCCCCGAGCCAGGTCTTCCAGAACTCGCGGTAAGGAAGCCGTGTACGTGTTCGAGGCGGGTGAGCCTGAACCGGCGACGACGAAGCCAGCGACTGAGATGGGTTATGGATCGATGCAGCCCACCAGCTACTGGTCTGTTCCTGAAGTGCGGGACTTCCCCGTGCTGCTGGCGCACTTTGGCAAAGATTTCGAGGGCATCTCGAATTTCATGAAAACCAAGACGCCCATCATGGTACGTCATTTCGCTTTTTTCTTTTCATCTGATTCGTGTCCTGCCTGCAGATCTTAGTTTACGGCCCGTCCCGACAGTGTGTGACGTGGACCTTTCAGATTGCCCATTTTTTAACTTTGGCGGTCCTCCTGCTGACACCTGTGCCAGGTCAAAAATTATTTCCAGCGTAAGATCGACTCGGGCATGACTGAGTTCGAGGATATTGTCCAGATTGCCGAAGGAAAAAAGATGCGAGGTGAGCCTACTGGCCCGCTGCCGGTGCCCAGCGTCACTCCAAAGAGACGCTACGAAGCCACGCCCTCCGCCGTAACCCCTCGACCGCTGGCGCCCCATACCGATGTCGATCACTCGGATGAGAGTCGTCTGGCCCATAAGATCAAGTCCACCGCGCCCACAGCAATGTCTCCGCCTCCCGCGACGACGTCTCTCCAGATTCGCCCTGCTGCCGAAGCTCTTCCTGATCGGAACCTAGTCAGATACCCGCCGCTGGCTCAAGCGACCAGCGCGCCTCTCACCGCAAGCACAATTCTGGCCGACGATCCCTCGCGCTCCATGCGGCCACATGGTGTCCCGCCCCCGCCACGCATGTCGCAAGGTCCACGGATGGGGTATTTCACGGAGGAGCGCCGGGACGTGCGTCCTCCGCCGTCCGCCCCGGCAACTCCATCGATCCCTCCTTCTCGTCCGCCGCAGGAGGTGCAGCCATCCCCTCGGTTAAGTGGAGTCCCGGCACCTCCGCCTGCAGACTTGCCCCGGATAGAGCCTTTACCTGCCCAGCATCTGCGGCCACGGATGCAGTCCGATGTGCATGGAGCGCCCCCGTATCAGGCGCCACCGCCGCCGCAGCATCAGCAGCAACAGCAGCAGGTTTACGTGCAGTCCCAGCCACAGCAACCTCTGACAAGCTCCCACTCTCGACATCCGAGCTTGACGGCAGCTCCAGGCTCCCCGGCGCAGGCGATACCAAAGCACACATCCGAGGTCTCTCCTATGCGTCGCTCCTCATTTGGGCATGGTCAGCCTCAGTCATCGTACTACCCGTATTCCGGTCCTCCGGCGCATACCATGCCGCAGCAACAGACTCCGCAGCTCTCACCGTCCAAGGAACCTCCGCGACAAAGCTCAACGCCGGCGCCGCCGCCGGAGCCTCCTCGTCAAGTACCAGCGAAGCGTTCCAACATCATGAGCATTCTGAACGACGAGCCGGAGGAGCCCCAGCCGCGGAAGCGATTTGCCAGCGACCAAGTGGCAGCCTCCCCTCGTGGTGGGTACGCAGGAAGTCATTCATTATCTCAGTCCGCTTCGTCTCTACGTCGTGAGGAGACTCCTGTGTCGGCTTCCCCGCAGAAACCTCCTTATTTGCCTCCTAGCCAGCATCAACCTCATCATCCTCCCCAGCAATCACCCGCGCAAGGACCCTCGTCTCAGTCTCGGCCCTCTTATTCAGAGTATCAAACCTACCAACCTTCCGCTACTGGACCGCCCAACCACGAGTGGATGGCGAGATTCGACCCCAGAGCCCAATCGCAGCAGCAGCAGCAACAGCAACAAGCTGACCAACACAGCGTGCGTTCAACTGCGGCTGCAGCTCCACCGTCAACATTTGCCAGTTATGCACCTCCGCCTCCCCAAACTACTGCGAGCAGCCAACCTCCGACGCCTTCCCCCGCCCCTCCGCCAACTCAGGCTCACAGACCAGGCTATCAGCCCAGTTTCGCGCAGCCTCCACCCCCTCAAACACAGCATGCTCAGGGCGCACCCACACCGCCGCTGCTGGCGTCCAACTCTCGCGAACCGCCCCCTTCAACCAATCCAGCTTACCGTCAGGCTGCCCCGTCACCGACTCCTCGTTCTAACGTCCTGTCATATGGCTCGCGTCAGGGTCCGCCAACACCGGTGCAGTCGCCTGCTGCCTCGCTGAATATTCCTCCACCTCGTCAAACGCCTGGTCCAGGGTCTACCTTCAGTCCATCCACGCAGCACCCGCCACCCCCTTCTTCTCATCCGATGGGACCTCAACACCGTCACAGCCACAGCGGTCATCAGACCTATCAACAACATGTCCAGGCGATGGTGAGTGGATCACACCAGCAACAGCCGCCACCTTCGCAGCACGCACAACGACCATCCATAAGCCTGCCTGGAGGACCAGGAAACGGGCCTTTTGGCCACAGTACCCCTCCTCAACAGCAGCATCCAGGTGGTCCTCGACCGAGCGGTCTGAGTGGAGGGCCACCACCGCCGGGTCTTGGCATGGGTCGACCGTACACTCCTCCGGCACCCACGTTGGGCGGAATTCCATATCCAGCTGGAGGGCCTTCTGGTTCGTCTGGAGCGCACATGCACCACAATTCATACTCTCGTCACCCGCAAGGACCCGATGGTGGTGGTCATGGCGCACCAGGTCATCATCGTGTCTACAGTCAAGGTTCCAACCAGGGACCGATGCAGTCGAGGTGAAGAATTCGCAAGCGGAACCCATTAATTTCCTTTGTTCTGAACGCTAGATGCATACGATTTGGGTATAGATTTTGTCGATTACTCTGGGTGAGTCGGGTCCATGACGGGCGAGGAACTCTTATCTGCGACGATGTTTGTACCGTACATTTGATCTTTCACTCCCTATTTTTTCTTTCTTGATGTAATTACATTATACGATACACCTGATACACCTGATACACCTGATACACCCGGCCCGGTTCGGGATGTTGACATTGTGATGTACTCTAAAAACAAGCATATTCCTTCGTTTTCATTCTACTTGTATGTCATTGTATTCATGCTATTGTATACGTATAATCGGTGAATGGGATTTGAATTCAGCGTTTGTTTGACGCAATTCGGTAGACTGACATACTCTTGATAGCTGTAGCAGTATGTTTACTTTTCTTTCCTTTCTTTTCGTTGGTATCCCTTTTTTTTCGCCACTAATTGTTTGTGTCTGCTTTTCCCTTTTTTTTTCTGGGTCAAAAAAGTCAATGAAACAAGCGTTTTTGTTGTTCTATTGTAAGCTCGACTGTAGAGTGCTGTTCTACTCGTTCTCTCGGCAGCCGTCTTGTGACGTGACGCAGTGGATCGCGGCGAACCAAACTTTCCGAGTTCGACTAGAGCAACCTCACCTCACCTCAACCACCACCCGATCGTTCATCTTTCAGACACCACCGCCTTGCTCAGGCTTCGATGAAATCGATAATTCTTTGAGTGTATATACAAGATCTACGACCGGCGCTTCTCCAGCGTGCGCGCATCCTACGATTCGCCATTCACGCGCCTTCATCGCAGGCATGGCTTGATGCGACCAGCATAAATACGTTCCGATCGATTGTCCATAGTTAAATTATCATATTTACGGTAAAGGCAACGCGTCAGCACTTCGATATTCTTATACTGCCGCCATGTCGTCCCACTACAACACCGAACCTCCCCCCACCGCGTCCGCCACCTTGATCACGACCGTCGGACCGATCCACATCTCTCTCTTCGCTAAACAAACCCCTCTTGCCTGCAAGAACTTCCTCCAACACTGTCTGGATGGATACTACGTCGGAACCTCGTTCCACCGCGTGGTGCCGGGCTTCGTCATCCAGGGCGGCGATCCCACGGGGACGGGGTCCGGCGGGTCATCTATCTACGAAGACCCCGAGTTCGAATACGACCCTGACGGCCGCGATCCAAACGAGAAGGTGGTGTTTAAGGATGAGCTGCACAGTCGGTTACGCTTCAACCGTCGCGGACTGGTGGGGATGGCCAAGAGCGAGGATGGCACCTACGGGAGTCAGTTCTTTATCACCTTGGCCAACGCAGAGCGCGAGTTGAACGGGAAGTGCACGCTGTTTGGGCGTGTTGAAGGTGACAGCATCTACAATGTGGTGAAAATCGCAGAGGCGGAACTGGTCGAGGGCACAGATCGACCCGTCTACGCGGTGCGGATCACTGGCTGCGAGGTGGGCGAGTTGGGTCCGTTTGCGGGCAAGTTGAAGAAGCGAGAAAAGGTCGCGGTTGCAGCAGCAGAGGCAGAGAAGGCCCCGACAGTGAAGAAGAAGAATAAGAAGGGGAAAGCCGGGAAAGCATTGTTGAGCTTTGGAGCCGACGAGGCGGAAGGTGAAGAAGTGGTGAAAACGTCAAAGCCCAAATTCAACACGAAACTCGTGTCGGATGTTGAAACGTTAGACTTCGAACCAAAGACAGAGGAGAAACGAGCGTCTCCGGACAAGCCTCGAAAAAGGCCACGCTCGCCGTCGCCGCCCCGTCGTCGCACACCGGAGGATCGAAGATCTCGTCCCAAGACCCCTGATCCATACACGCAGCTGCCTGCTAAGGACCCTGAGGTTCCAGAACGATCGCCGTCACCGTTACCTCGGCGAACATCCCCCAAGCCGTCAGCTCTCGAACGCACCAATGCGGAGATTGCGGCTCTGAAAGCGTCGATGCGTCGGAACGTCACCACCGACCACGCTGAGACGGGTCGGAAGAAATCCGCCTTGGAAGCGATGATCCCGGAGAACGCGATTCGCGGACGCAAACGACCACCTCCTGGCAGCCTCGGTGCTGTTAACGGCCAGGGACCGATCGGTCGCGGCGGCACGACGGGTGAGGGCTACAGCAGCGGAGCGGACGCAGAGGCGCTGAAGCTCTTCAACGCGTTCAAAGCGAAACTCGAAAGCGCAGACGCGCAAGCCAAACAAAAAGCCTCATCTCGCAAGACGAGCCACCAGGAAGAGGCTCGCAACGGCGCTAAAAAGGAAGAAGGAGCAGAAGCCGAAGGCGAACAAGACGAAGAAGCCCAACTCTGCGACCTCCACTTCATCGCCAACTGCCAATCGTGCCGATCATGGGAGAACCCGGACCCAGAGGCCGTAGACGCAGATGAGGATATTTCGACAACAGCCTGGATGACGCACCAGCTGCGCTTCGGCAAGGACACGCTGGGCAAGGACCTGAAATGGAAGAAGGAGCATGCGGAGGATGCCGACTCGCTGGTGGTGATTGATCCGAGGGCGAGGGAGAAGGAGATTGTGGGGAGTCGGCGGAGGGATCGAGAGCGAGAAAGAGATCGAGAGCGGGATCGTAAGCGGGAACGGGCGGGGGAGAGGGAGTGGGATAGACGATAGGAAATTGAAAACGGATGTATCTGTTTTTGTATTGATTTTCTAGGATGTATCTATGCGTGTATGAATGTACTGTACTGTACTTGGCGGGATGCACAAAGCAATTGGGATGTATAATGCGACAAACAGCCATTCTATTTATCTATTTGTTCGACCAATCTTGTAGTAGTCGTAGGTAAACGATGTCCATGAATAAATGAGTGGATCAATCATGTAGTATTCATAGGTAAGAAAGAAAGCTTGAGCAAGACACAGGTAGCTAGGTAGGTAGGTATCCCTGGATATCAGCAAAGCATATATATATAACATCAGGTTTATTCTCATTATTAGTTAATTACTTATTAGTCCTATACCTAGTATGTTAATAAGAGTACTCACTCTTCTTATTTTCCCTATGGGGGGTTATATCGGCCAAAGGTTGTTTGTTTTTGATTATTTTAACAAGGGGAGATATCCTCCATGATAGATATATTGGATCAGTATTATAGCCAGCCAAGGCCTAGGGTAGGGCCTTCCCTTTCTTTCCGGTCGATCATAGCGCTATGCCCTTAGGGTGAAAATTATATCAGCCTTCTCTTTAGAAAAGGAATCGCCCTTGCGACTACTACTACTACTACCCTCTCTTGTTGCTCCTCCTTCTCTGTTTCAGTCAAGGAATATTAAAAAATCTCATAGGTTCAGCACAACAAAAGGGATAAATATTTAAAAAGAGGGATAGATCCATTCCACCTTATATTATATTTCCTCTGTCCCCCGACAATCCTATGCCTATGAGCTTACCTCGTTGTGATTCTGCTATAATATAGGGGCTCGAGATTTTTCTTCGAAACAAAAAAAAAGATGTTTTATATTGGGTTTAATGAAGGAAGGTCTTTTTCTATGTGCGGACATCATCCTCACTCATATTATCATCCACCCATGGATATATAATGATATTAGATGGTAATGATAATGATGTGCCAAGAGTGATATTACCTACCTACCTACCTACCTGAACACTGGCTCATGCTGATAAGTGACTTGTGCGGCATTACCTAGGTAGGTATACTATATTCTGAAAAATTAATTAACTAGTTAACTAGAGTGTGAAATTAGCTGTTATTTTTTTTCCATTGGCTGAGATTGGGATTGATTTCGAATCTGATTTGATTGGAGACAGACAGACATGCAGACATGCCGGTAGGCAGATAGTAGGTCGGTCAGTCAGTCAGCAAAAGACGATGCGAAATCTAATTTGTGGATTCATAAAACTTGATCGATAGACCGGTCTCTGGATATATATACATACATATGTAGCAGAGTGACTGACGAGTTATGGGCTTGTTCACTGACCCAGCTGCAGATTTGGAAGTTTACTGTTATTATCCTTATTCTAATCTCCCGGGGTTATTATTATCTAGCTGCCCAGTTGATGATAAATTGAAGGAATAATCATCAATTCCCCTTAGATGTTGTTTAACAATTAATTAACTAAGTTGATTATCTATAGGATAAATCCTATAATTTAATGTATGTAAATAACTGACTGGCCATTTATTATCACTACCACTGGTTGGTTGGTGGCTTTATTGAACGAACCTGTAACCCATCTATTACCTAGGTAAGTAAGCTGGATCATGATTGTGGCCCTTATTGTATGTACATACACACATAAATAGGTACATACATACCTATCATCTGCTCCAATACCGAGTTCTGACCCTGACTGGGTATTGTGAGCCTTGTAAGTGAATTACTTCTCTTCGAATTTCTTCCAGTGGTTTTTCCTTTTTTCCTTTTTTATCAATTGATGAACGGAAATTAGTCCAGTCAGTATGCATAATATAATTACTCTTCTCAAATGCAATGTCTACACTTGACTACTATGTAACATGTCTTTCCTGTATAATGCCTGCAGGTGCTGAAGGTTACATATCATATATATGCGTTGTTGTGCTGAACCATGGCATAATCATTCCATCATCCGATCAATGTCTTTCTTATGCATTTATTCTCCTATCTAGCGTTCTCTTACTCTGTCCCAGTGATCTTCCCAGCCATAGACAGAGCTTATGTAGATATATATATATATATATATAAAATAGGGACAATAAAAACATGTATTTTCCGTCATCACCACTCATCTTCGTCTCCAAAAATGCAACCCTCCCCTGCATCTGGTCCAGGTTCAGGCGGCCCGACCAACTGCCATACCATGCCAGGAATTCCCTACCTTTTATTGAATGATCTAGTACTATATAACATCCCTCTCTAATAGAGTACCTACCTAGGTAGGTAGTTCTCAGAGCATTCTCTTTTTTTCCGTTTAATAAATCTTTTGTCTTTTCTCCTTTTTCGTCTTTTTTTTTCTTTTCTCGCTTTTTCTTTTTCTTTTTTTTTTCCACTTGCTTCTGATGATAAAAATAGAGCTTTTTTTCTTCCCCTTTTACCTCATTCCCTCCCTCCCTTTCCTTTTTTTTCGACTCTTTTCTCACAGCAGTGAGCTATGAGCTCTCTTTTATGTCATATTAAATCTACATACATACGTACGTATGTATGTACAGTAATTACCTAAGAACCAATTCAAGAGGAATGAATGAATTAATTTGGCAGGAGATGAGAGATGAGATTAGAACGATATCTATATGTTAATTGTGCTCGTATCAAGCAAGGGAGGGAGGGCGCATGTCATATGAGCCTGAAGGATTGAGAACGGCATACTCCGTACAGAAATTAGCAGGGTTTTGCTTTGCTTTGCTAGCTACATACATAAAAAAATTCTTTTTTTTTTCCAACACCAACGGCCTGTATGCTAATATTACCACATCCACAATCATGTGAGTGAGTGAGCGAATCAATTAATTGATAAAAAAATATTTTTTCCTACCCTTTTTTTATCGTTATTTTTAACAATGAATATGTTCAATCAGTCAATCAAGAAATGAATAAATAGCAAGAAAAAAAGGAGGGGGCCTTGTATTATTTCCTATTTCTGTTCTTCTCGGAAATGATCAAAGTCATCTAATTAATCTAGATAGACACATAACCATTCACAAATAAGCAAAAAAGCAAAAATAAAAAAAGCAAAAATAAAAAAACAAAATGAAACAAATCTGAAGACTTGAAAAGTGAAAAGGAAAAAAGAAATCCATGGTCCCGACGAGGGTCGAACTCGCGACCTTGGCGTTATTAGCACCACGCTCTAACCGACTGAGCTACGGGACCATGTTGTGATGGTATGGTTCGGGGAGATGATGACCTTTGGGCTTTTGGGACTTTTGGTGCGCTTTCTTCGGTAAGAACCCTAACCTAATCATCATATGATATGATATGATATGATATGATATCAGCGCCCTGGTCTTATAATAAATAACGAATGATAACTTGACAGTAAGTAAGTAAGTAAGAGGAGGAGGACTTACTCATAGTACTACATATTGTATACATGTACGTAAAATGTTGCGTAGAAAGAAAGGTATCTATCTTTTCTGCGATTTCAGATTTTCTCAGATGCTACGGAGCATTCCTGACCGCATCTTTGGCCCGATAGAGTTAGACATACTCCGGGTCATACTTCCTGTCTGGCTTTATGTATGTATGTAGTACTACTGCACAGCATACTTGCAGCTTGCTTGCTGGTACTCTCTCTTAGCAAGTCTTTTTTGTATCCTATCGGTTTCATTTTCAAAGGGGTTGTTTGGGTTCTTCACTACTTTATACCACTGAAAATAAAAGCTATCTGAGAAGAAATCAACAAACTAAATAAATAGTCTTACGAAGCAGACAGATCGCAAGGAAAATCCAAAATTCTGAGGGTAGGACAAAAAAAATCTTGGATTTGCGTACATAGGTAAGTTAAAGAAAGGCATTCATTCTATTTTCTTGTCGGATCAGAGAAGATAGGATGGACCACTACAGATAGACAGACGACGAGGCTAGTAATTGTATATCCGCTTGGAAGGTAAAGTGGTTAATTAAAATAGAAAAAAAATAAATAAAAAAAATTAAAAAAAAAGGAAAAGGGAAGGGAAAGGGAAGGAAAAAGAAGAAAAAAAGGAAGAAGCAAAAAGGAAAAAGAAAAGAGGAAAAAGAAAAAGCCCATTAGATTCCAACAGCTACGCTTTTGCGAAACTATCAGATATTCAGACCCATAGGCCTGTTACCTGTACATATCCTTGTTCCCAGGACATTACATTTTTCTGTGCAGGGTATATATATGCTACCACAATTAAGATTGGTGGAGTTTCTAGGTAAGGAGTTTGGTCGTGCTGCTATACATGTACTGTACACACAAAATATAGATATCTGATCTCAATAACGGAGTTGAGTACTTCATTGCATGTATGTAGCATGATATCGGATGGGTGCTCACTGAGTCCATCCACGACCTTGGCTTATATATATGCTCACTAGGCAGTCAACTAGTTACTAAGCATCCTTATTTTATAAAGCAGTATACTGTATCTGGGAAGATGAAATTCTAGAGCTGGCGCAGAGCAAAAAAAAAATATTCTGTATATATATGCACATATATACATGTATACATGTATACCACACCTACTGTAGGTCCCCCGTACAGTTATTACCTAGTACAGTAGTTCGTTCCTGACGCCTACTGTACGGCAACATAACCAAGTCTCAACTCAACTCCTAACTCTCACCTCCCACCTCTCAACTCTCGTCCCGTCCCGTCCCGTCTTGTCTGGTCCCGTCCAAAACAAAAATCCCCATACCCCATCAGCACAAACGGCGCCCAGAAAAACGGACTGGTCCAGTCGAGCTGTGGCAGGAGCCTCTTGTGCAGAGCGAGAAGGTATCGACCTTCGGGGACGATGTCTGCTGGAGTGGGACTGGGAACTCCTGCTGCACCTCCTGCTGCAGCTTCATTTTTCTGCTGCTGCTGCCGCTGCCGCTGGTTGATAATCGAATTCCACGTGTTGAGCAACTCGTCGAGGAGGTTCTCCGCGCGGGCGCTGTCGAGGTGGAAGAGTTCTACCTGCGCTTGTCGGAGGGCTTCGGCGAGCGGTATCGGTGGCATGTCACCACCCTCCTCTTCGTTCTTGTTCTTCTTCGTCGTCTCCTTCAAATTCCGATAAAACAGCGTCATAAGCAACATGCTCGCAAAATCGCTGACGTCCCACAACGTGCCGATATACGCCTGACAACCCGTGCCGAGCACGACGTGCGTGAAGCCTAGGACGTCGTTCCCGACAGTGGCTTTTCCAAGCCCGCTCAGACAGGCTGCAAAGACGAGGAGATTGGCACTGCTCTGGATCTGGGACAGGTCCAGGACGCGAAAGTCCTCGCCGATCGAGATGGAGGATAAGAGCGGGTTGTGAGGGTTGACTCTGCCATGCGTACCGATGTGGAGCACCGACGACGACGACGACGACGAAGAGGAGGCGCCTTTGGAATTCAGCGCGCGAGAGGTTCGACGCCTCGATCGGCCAGGTCGAGAACATGTGGGCGATGTTCACTGCTTCGATGCCCGCCATGGCGAGATATGTCTCCCGCGTATTCCGTGAATGCGAGGACTCAGCCTGCGACTTGGCGCCTTTGGTGAAGACGGAGACGGTTGGCGTTGCAGAGGCAGCCTGGCGCTGGGACAGATGGTACAGGACCGTCAAGCTCGGGGTCTGCGACAACGCGGCATGCAGCAGCAGTGGTTTCTCGTCGAATATTAACGCCGAGAAAGGGAACGCTGTCAGCGGCTGGGACACTGAAAAGATGACATGGCTCTTCGTGCGGATGATATCGGCGAACGGGCCCAGCAGTACCGCCGATATCTGCCTTGACAAGACATCTAGACGATCTTTGCGCCGCTGTTCGGCGTCGCCTTGCAGCCCAGTCATCGATCGCATAATCTGCATAAATTCCATGACCTGCCTGCGTATGTCCACATCACGAATGCTGCTTTGGTGATAACGCTCAATTCCCCTGTTTGTCACCCCGAAGATAAGGCAGCCAAGCCGGGAAAAGCTCGCGTCGATAACGATGGCGTCTTTTTTGATGTGCTGATATAAAGACCGCGGACTGATGCTGGAATTAACAGTCTTGATCAGTGCATTCGCCGACGAGGACCACCCGCTCAATTCTAATCCCTCCATCTCGGCTTCCAGCTGCGTCAGCTCCTCTTCCTGCTTGGGGGTCCGTGACGACAGCGATCGAAGATGGGTCATTGCTCTGCGCTTGTAGATGCTTTCCGAAAGCTTCCTGCTCTCTTCCACCGGTTCAGAAGCAGTTGACGACCGCAACGAGTCCACAATAGCCCGTGCCCGTCCCTCTTCGAGAAATAGCAATGCATGCTCTTCCCACGATGCTTCAGTCGGGTGGCCATGGTCGTAAGCAGAGAGAACGGCCATAGGAAGTCCGATTTCTGCGCAACGAAGACATATCTGCGCCAGCGACACAAGGGTCTCAATCACCCTCACTGTTGACAGACTTCCGACCCTCGCGTCGATGTCAGTCGTCTGGCGGCGACGCAGTTCAGTGAGCTGGTGGGCCTGGAGCAGTCGTCTGAACGCTAATTCCGGCCGGCCATTGTGCAGCGCGATAAGCCCGGCAGTGCCCAGTCGAAAGGACAGATTCATTGCAGTGTCAGTAGTCGCATCTTCCAGGAAAGACGGACAAAATCCCTCAGTCATGTCCAGCACCTTCAACCCTCGCTTCCAGTCCTTTGCAATGACACAGGCGTAAAGGACGTTATCCGCAGTATCGGGAAAGAAGTTCTCCATGTCGATGCTTCGAGACAAGTTCTCTATCCTCCCGTTGAAAAGAGTCGCGTCCGTGATCGAGTCGAGGATTTCACGCGCTTTCCGCACGTCGCCCAGCCGTTGGCACGCTACTATCCGAAATAGTTCTCCAGAAAGCGCCGCCTCCAGAGCAGGTGCCTCGTCAATGAAGCGATAGAGGATATCCTCGCCCTTCTGGAGATCGCCATCCAGTACGGCACGCTGAAACAAGATGTCAGCCGTGTGAAACTTTTCGCTGACTTTCTGCTCCCGTATGGCAGTATCCCAGAGCTGATCCAGCCGCTGTCCACGGTGGTGCAAGTCGCGCCTGTTCTGCATAGCATCTCTCATCATTTGAAAGCTCTCGTCGTGCTCCAGGAAATGGAAAAACCGTTCCTGCCATCTTGCATAGTTCTCCATGTCCTCCGTCCGGGCGTAGATTCTGGCGACTTTACTTTCAAACGTCCAAATCAGATCAAACTTTTTCCTCAACATGTCCTCACGGTCGAGAGCTCCCATCGGCGTTGCGGCACAGGAAGCGATCTTGGATTCATAATACTCGACCGCTGCGTCAAATTTCGACAGACACTGTTCATTCAGGGTTCGAGCAGCCGAAAAGTTAAACATGTCGTGGTGTATCTGCGCTCGCGCGACCAGGGAGTTAAAGGCAGGAATGATGTCGTCGAGCTGCACACAGCACTCGTAGGCGCACTCATAACAAAACACAGCGGCATCAAAACGAGAGTACCTCTCCCACTCCCTCCGCGCGAATCGCATCAGCAGAAGCCCGAGAAAATGGGAAACGCCTTCGTTTTTGGCCTCGCGACCCCACTTGCCAATGTCCGCCGCGCGCCTTTTCACGTCCGCAGTGTGGTTTCCTTTGGTGACGTCGAGGAGAATCTGATGTGCTTTGACAACTTGCGCATTGGCTTCGTCCACGTCAAACAAGGCCAGCGATTCCTCGAATTTCTTCCCCGCGTCTTCTATCAACCCCTGCCAGTCGCTGTGCTGCATGTCCAATGCGCAAGCTCGGGTATGCAAACAGCAGCCCTGGCGGAGTAAGACCGCGGCCTGTCCGCGTGGGCAATTCGCCTCCTGGAACAGTTTCAAGGCCATGTCGTAGCAATACTTGGCCTCCTCTGATTCTTTGAGCGGGATCCTGGCTTCAACAGGGTCCCACACACTGTTATCTCCTCCCGCTGAAGACGTATCAACGGGTATCAAATTGTGAGTGACGGGGCTCGCGAAAGGGGGCGACAGATGATTGTCACCCTCCATCAGCTTGCAGTTGGCCATGCCAGCCAGGTCGCCTGCTTTTTCATACTTCGAGTAGAGAGATTTGAGCGCCGTTTCCCCCGAGGCAGAATTGATCGCGTAGTGAAGTTCCACGATGAGTCGCTCCAGATACAGTGTGATAGCACCAGCGTTCATCGCCACCGCTCGTTCTTTGAGCTGGAGCAAACTTGCCGCTATTTCAGCAATGGCTGCTAACGGTGACGACGGAGGGTCCTTAGCCTTCCATTTCCCATCGGGAGCGAGTGGATGCAATCTAGCAGTCAGGGTTCTCAGCTGGATGGGAAAATACAAGATAACCTGTAGGAGCATGTACACAGATTGATCTCTAACGGTGCCGCTTTCAAAATACAACTGTGTACTTTCCTGTAGCTGCATTATTATGTCGTTGGGCCCTGCAATGTCGCTCAGCATGGGCAGGTTGACCGGCATCATCGGCTCGTGTCGGAATCGAATGCAGGGAGGATATCGTCTCGTGTAGTCGAGCAGGAGTTTGTAATTGGCATGATGCAAGCCCCAATGGGGGGGAAGTCGTTCGAGGAGGGCTTTCAGCTGATCCAGCGTGCTGTATGCATCGCTTAGTCTGCCGGCGAGGATGGAGAGGATGATACTGCAGCGAAGGAGCTCTGCATGTTGTTCTGGGTCTGGAAGGCCTTCTCGCTTGTATCGATCGATCTCATACTGTACTGCCCGCAGATTTCCCCGGTACTCTTCGGCGAATATAGAGCGACCGCAGAGGGTCATAATGCAGTCGACGTCCATAGAGCCCATCAGACTGATAGTCTTGTCATGTCATCGTCCTGACGACAGGCACTTATCCTCGCGAGTCTTTATATGACCCAGAAAAGCTGCCATTTGTAGTCATCACTGACTGGAGAACTTTATCGCGTTGGAGGCACTGAAGTAGCAAGCCTTCTTTAGGCGGCGCAGCAGCTGACCGACCGGTCTAGACGACTTTCTCGCTTAGCGTGTGCTTGATGATTCGATGAGGCTGAAAGACGATGCACGATTGTGAATGCTGATGCACAACTTGCCATGTGGTCGCTGCATTAGTGGCGCAGTCACGGCCCGCCCCGCGAGAACCCCGCGAGAGAGAGAGCATTACCACGGTTCTGCTGGTTTTTCCTGGATTGCAGTTGTTTGTTTCAGTTCGAGATCCACGGAGATCGTCAGGCCGCTTCCCTCGCAATGACCGGAAGCGACGAGGATTCGTTCTACCTGTACGGCGTGGGCGAGAAGCCCGAGGCGTTGACGCTGGGAAGTCTCGTGTTAGAGAAGTACTGGCAGCCGCTGATCGCGCGGCATTATACGCATGAGCTGCTGAGGAAAGTATCACGCCGTTTTTCACAGGTATTAGGACCCTGCTAATTGATCCCTTGTTTTGTTTTCTCCAGTGAAGAAGAACTCGAGAAAATCGCCTGGTCAAGCAATCTGCAGAACTGCGTGTTCCACGGCAAATCCCGGCTGTCGCCCGGGATCGGGCTGAGTGGCGCCGACATTGTCAATCTGAATCTGGCGTGGAAGAAGGATCATGAGAGGGTTGTGTTTGCCCGGAGTGGGACCAGGCTGATTCTTAAAGAGTAGGGACAAAAAATTTCCTTGTTTTCTATCAATTTTCTGTCAATCTTCTGACGTTGCAGACCCGAGGAGTTTCTACGGCAGCATGTGCTTTCGAACGCAAAGGCACAAGCTGCGCTAAAGTTGTGGCTATCAGCAGCTCGCAGCCAATATGTTCTCAACTTCAAGTGGGCGCGACGGCCCAAGATCTGGCTGCTGACCGGTCTCTATCTGCTAGAAGGAGCCCGGTCGATCATCCGGAAAGGGGGCTCATCAGAAGTATCTGTGGGAGTCAGCTCCTGCACCGTATCAGCCTTGACAGGCGTCCCCATCGGCGGATCCGTCTCACTCGGGCAAGGGAGCTCCTGGGAGATGCAGCTAGAGATGGACGAACGACACGTGTGGGCGGCACAATACCGGCTGATCGATGCACGGTACATCAAGCTGGGTAAAGACGGAGCGGAGGCAGCGTTGCCTGCGTCGATAGCGCTGTACAAAGACATCCTGAGCGTCAACCTCACCCGTGGTGCTCATGAAGACGGTGTTGAGATTGCGCTGGAAAGCTCCACGGAACCTACCGAGTCAGAGTCTCCGAATGGGAAGGAGGAAGAAGAAGAAGAAGAATTCGAAGCATACGAGAAACGGCTCGAAGAGACCATCCACATCTTTGAGAGCGCTCCTCCTCAGTTACTTGGATGAGAGATACCACGCGGGTTGAAATTCATGTTCGTTTCCCTTTTCGGAAGACAGGGAAAATCCGAAGACAGTCATTCAAATCATTCACATTTTGAAAGGGAATCTATAGCAGAGGACTCTGTCCTCCACTATTATGTACATCACAGACACATAAAACCAATCAAGCATACCGACTCAGGCAGCCCGACCAACCAACAAACCCAACTTGTAGTTGTCCGTTCACTGACACTCAACAAACCCATCATAGCTCGACGCCCCAGTATGCGTAATCAACCCCGCCAGCTCGCCATTATTATTAAACACCACACGGTCCGCACCGGGGCTGCCACCATCATAAACCGACCCGTCAGCCAGGATGGGGAATTCATAGTAGGGCCCGGAAACAGGGAAGTTGAAGCCCTCGTAGTCCTTGTACTCGTGCGGGTAGTCGCCGGCCTCCTCGCCGTTCTGCTCCAGCGAGTAGCCCTGCTGCAGGGCGGCGTTGATCTCGTCTTGCGAGTAGCAGTCTTTGCCGCAGACGGCGGCGCATTGGCGCTTGAGGGCGGCGGCGGAGGCGCCCGCCGCGAGGAGGAGAGGGGTGAGCGCGAGGAGCTGGTAGAAGTATACCGTCAGTATGTCGTTGTACGAGCAGATTCAAGGAGAGAAATTCTGCTCATGAATAGGTGTACTGCAGACGGATCGACAGGTACTGACCTTGCTCAAATACATTTTGTCGGTAATAAATTCAGTATAATCTGACGATTAGATCTGATCTAGACTGGAGTTCTTCTGTTGCTCCTGCTTTGTCGAGAGATGTGTCCAGGCGGTAGCCCCCTATATATATACGGAGTACTCCGTATATAGGGCAGTATGCTACGCATTGTCGTCCGCAATGTCACTCGAATCGTCCTGCTGCGCTGGCAGACCAGAACCAGCACCACCAATCAAGCCGCACCGAGTGATTTCTTGATAATTGAACCTCGGGTCTCTAATTTAGTGAATTAGTCACTGGACGATCCTAAATCCTGATCTGACCATGCCGGCTGCTGATTTGCTTTTTACGAGGTAGATCGGGATCACCAGATCAGGGACGCAACCAATCCACCAATACAAGATCCTGCGATCTGCATGTAACAACTGGTTTAGGAAAAAAAGTCCACTTTCACCAACGGACTACTACCTACGGAGCAAGCTAGATATTATTATTATTAGCTGGCTTATCAACAGGCTAATTTAGTGTGGATGGATGCAAGGCTAAATGTAACGTTTGTCGGAAGTCCCGGTGGAGTCGAGAACATCCATTCATTCCCTCGCAGGTAGATGTACTGTCTAGTATATGCAGTCTTCTCAAGCAATCCGGTCGGAGATTTATTCCATTTAGGCTCGCTGATAGGATTATTATTCATTCTTCTCTAAAATTGGCCCATGGATAGTATGATATGAGCGCGAAGTATAGTACAGTAGTAGAGACAGGGTTGACTCTCCCGTGTTGCCTGTCGATCTGGGGATCCACGGTTACAGCGCATCGGGCGACGGACTATATCAAGGAAAGACAAAAAAAAAAGACAAAAACAAAAAAAAAATAAGCACTGATAACCTCATATTTTTTATGTAAAAATAGGGATAATCCTGCTTGGCAATATCATACCTAATCTAGCCCTATCAGCAGTCAGAATTGTATCACGAGTGTGGAAGTCCAGGTTTGATTTATGGATGGTATTGGCCCCTCTTACTTAGTACCTACCTAGGTAGGTAGGTAGGATCTGATTTAACGATAATAATACTTCCGAGGTAGAGACCTGTACCTAAATTAGCATTGGTCCGAGTCTAATAATAATAACAATAGTCAATCTACGGAGTAGAATAGCATATGAAAGACTAAAGTCTCGACCTAGCCATGTATGTACATAGCGATGTGTATAATTACCATCATGATTACTATTACTATCATCCTGATTCTGATTAATATTATTGTGCTTATCCGGATAATTATTCTCTGCTCCACCTTTTTTTTTTCTGTCTTGCACAATTCATCCCAGACATCTACATAGATGGAGCAGGCAGATCCAGATCACCAGAGAAGCCAAGGTCAGCAGCATATTAATATTGGAATTAATATTGGGATCAATGAGTACCTACCTAGGTAGGTAGTTAATAACTTCTTCCGGGTACTGGTCCTGGGACAGTATGTACATACAATTGTAGTTGAAAAGGCGGGGGAAATGATATTCTCTGTTTCTGCCTGGGAATTATTTACTTTGTAGGTAGATTGCAGAAAAAGAAAAGAATAAGATACCCTGGTGAAACTCGCGTTTTGTTGGACAGTTTTATCTGATCTGATCTGGCCTGATCTGCCCTGACAGCACACTTTACCTAACTTCTTTATTCATGTGACATGACTGCAACAGGGAACATGACTTGCAAGACCAGACCAGCAGTCAAGCCCCCAAGGTCACATTACCCAACTTCTTCACATAACCTGACTTGATGAGGTTGGGGAAAGGAAACTCTCACTTTATCCGACTTTACAATATAATACAATCCTGACTTTGCAGGGTATAACTGATGATGACCATAAGTTATGGTCCAGCTCTTACTTTATTTATTACTCAAATTCTTTGTATGGCCTGACTTGACCCCTACCTTTACAGGGGTGGGAAGGTGGCAAGTCTCACTTTGTACAGTAGGTCCGACTGCTTTATCTGGTCCTAACTCGAGTTTCGAAACTCTCTATATTAGTTGGCACTCTCAAAGCAAAATAGATTTTTTTTTGAAATCATTACCTGAAAAGAAAGATATGTCCAGTTACCAAACCAGAGGTCTTCAAGGAATCTGGCCTGATGCGTACCCTTGGCAGGTAGACAGAAGATATAGACATTACCTAGATTGTCTGATCAAAGAAAGGCTCACCTGACACTACACAACACGCATCATCTCGGCGGACAAAGTGATAATAAGTAGGTTAGGTTAGTTAATCAATGCCGAGATCAACACTGTAGACTGTATACGAGAATTCCATCGAAAGCAATAAATTCATATCACACTGCTGCCAATCTGCAATAGGGTATAGATGTATGTACATACTTCATAACAAATCAGCCGTCTAAAGGGTATCGCCAGCGCCATATTTATGAAGAAAAGAAATGAACTGCCACCAAACAACATCAAATGAAATGGAGTTAAAAATCAAACTGACGCAGCTTTTGAATCCAGCGAGCCGATGCAGTCGACTATCCATAAGGATAGGAATAGCGATTCTTGTTTTGATTCGACGGAGGCGAGGTTCTCGTCGGAGACTGACCATTCATTGAATCATTTGGCTCCTCTCTTCCCCTGCCATACTGATTTAGCCCTTCCCGGGACCGCGATCGCCGGAGCGATTTTTGCCTCCCCGTCAACGTTGGTGAAGCCCGTGGACTGCGAGCCGACATGGGAGGAAATGCCATTGTCTAGGACAACTCGCAAATTGAGCGTGCCGCCTTCCAGATTAGATGTGAGAGCCTGGCCCATAGACCGGATCTGCTGGTTTACGGACGGCGGGTGTTCTGACGGTTGCCATGATCTCTGGTTAGAAGAGTATGACCCAGAAGTACGATTCTGGCCCGAGCCCGTTCGCAGATTCGTTCTTGTCGTTGGATCGTTGACGACGCCGTCAGGCGATGTCTAATTTGCGTTAGCATTGGCAGTCGTATAAAGAAAGGTGACTCACATTCGACGAATATGTACTCCCAGGCATGTTGACATAATCATCAAAAGAACCCGCCATCGTCGCAAAGTTGAATCCCCTGCTTGAGTCGACCGGCTCAAACCGCTGGCCGATTTCATGGCAAAAGTCGATCGGCCTCTTGCTCAGCGGTTGATATTGCGACAACCCCAACCACCAACTGGGAAACCTGCCAAACCAGACATCGATCACCGGGTCGATCTCCAGCGAGAAACGCAATCTACTATCCCAGCTGGGTTTCTGGACCAACATCACAAACGTAAACTCGCGCGGCAGACCGGACCGCAGGAGTGGGTTCTCAGTCAAGGACCAGAAAATTTCGCCGTCCTCGACATAAAATTCCGGACCATAGGGACTTTTCAGCGTGCGCACTGATCCCTGAATCTTCATCATCTCGTATAGCTCGTACTGCCCCCTCACGCTCCCCGACGGACTCAGGCTGGCGACGACAGGAGCGTCGGAGATGCCCAAGGAGCCCGCCAGGCTGAAATTCCATTGCAGCGTTTCTGGCGACTCTGCTCCGTAGATCAGATGCGGAGCATACATTAAAAATCGCGGGTTCTCCTGCAGACACGGTGACCCCTGCTCGTCCTTGGAGAAGGGCGCGTCAAGGTTCTGGATCGAAGCCTTGATCGTGGCCGCTTTGAATCGATGCGACCGGCAATCGGACGGGTGGAACACAAAGTTGACGGCCAGAAAGTCGACATGGTCGATGTCCCGTCCGGAGATGATGGGGCTTGAGAAGTAGCCGTGCTGTAGACGCTCCACATGGGCCGTGATGTACGCGTTGCCGGGCAGACGACGCTCGTAGATACATTTCCGATGGACCAGCAGGCGGGAATCAGTCAGATTGGGATCGGTGGGCCTCTTGGGGATGGGCTGCAGAGTGCCTGGCGTTTGTTGGATGGGATGTGATGCGGGAGAACTGACGACGGTGGTGTTGACGAGGGTGTTATTGTTCCAGGGACTCATGGCGCCTCCAACAGAGGAAGTTCGAAATGAAGCTCTTTGTGCTGACTTCGTTGGTGGAAGACTGTGGCCAGTCACCTCCTGCCCAACTTGGTCAACCTCGATTTAGCTTCCCCTGGCAGGAGCAGTCTGATGTCATGTCTGAAGAACTGCCGATCGTAGATGACAAGAGTATAAGACAAGAAGGACAAAGTAGCGTGTTCGTTGTTATTAGGAGGATGGTTCGCCAAGGCACTGCTGCGTTATGCTGAATCCAGGCAGCATGCGGCTGACAGCCACAACTGGTCAATCTCGGTCACATGCCATGTTGAAGGTATGGTGATGGGTGCCATCGGAATTCACTTGAAGCTGCAGCCGGTAAGAAGACAGCACAGAAACGCTGACCAGGACTCTTGTCTTGCGATATTGATTTCCGGGGTTAGTTCATGGAAACAGTCAAAATAGACTGTTGACAGTTGCAAGGGACCCTGCATGCAGCTGCATTGGGAACCACTCTAAGAGAAGCCCGTGGCTGCTCTGGCATATATTTTATCCACAGGATAAGCACTCAAAATTCCCAACAGTGACGATATATTTTCAAAGTATATACTGAAGAAATTATGTGTACTCTTAAATATGACTGGATCTGAACAGAAAAGTAAATTTCCCTTTTAGGTTAAATTCTACAGAGAATGTTATGACAATACCTATACCTAAGACTCCTACCTCTACTTTTGTCCCATAGGGCAAGGAAGAGATAACATAAGATTCCCTAAACTATATCCAGTTATTTAGAGAGCATTATTTCTAATATTATAACAACAATCAGGATTCATACAGCATACACAACCCAACCGCAGCAAGGGCAATTTCTTTCTGGAAAGAAAGCCTATTACCTTAGATATCATATCATGGTATAAGCGTGAATATCTCTTTGTTACTGTTGGTCAAGATTTTTTTTCAAAAAAGTACTTTATTTCCGAACATACCAGTGAAATAATGCTCCAGGTCAGTTGAACTGACTTCTTGACTTGACTCAACATGGAGGACCGACCTGACCTGACCCAGATAGGACCTGCTGTGTAACCCTCCCTCTCTACCTGACTTCATCAGATGGCCTTGTTCAAACAGGGCGTTGAAGGGAGATAGTAAGGTCAAAAAGCAACATCTCACTTTGTCCAATTTCTTTGTGTAACTTGACCAGATGCGGGCAGAAACGATGAAAGCCTCACCTGACCCGACTTGTTTTTGTTTTCTTTGACCTGACTCAACCAGGAGACTGGATGAAGCTATCTCTTGTCTTATATAAATGATCACCAATAGGGTAGATAGATCAATAAAAATTTAAGAGAAGAGGAGAGGAGAGAGAAGAGAGATGTCTGTATTAGGTATATAATAGACCTTTCTTTATAAATAGAAATGGTTAAAGCCTATATCATACAGATCTATATAAAATGGTTGCCTTATCTCATCTCAGATCCACCTAGGTATCCATCTAAAGAACAATCGAGTCATTCGACGGTCCTGTAGATCCTCTCTCATGAGGGGAGAGGATACTTATCTATCTACACGATTACAAACCAATGCTTTTGAAAAGACCAGGTCTACCTAGTCAAGAAACTTGAGAAAGAAACTTCTGTTCGTTTTTGTCTGTCATCATTACTTTCATTACTACTGGCTTAGCTAGCTAATGCGTCGAAATTCATCCATTCATAACCCATGTATGGGCCACGTCGGTACATCATTGAAAGGTCGAATATCAACGAAACGACCTTCTTAGGAAGAAGGACGTTATTTGTCGATTAAGAAGCCTTTTCCGCAGCAGTAGCAGGAACAGCCTCACCTGCTGCTGCAGCGACAGCCCTCTTCCTCGTCAGCCGGAATCCTCCAACAACCAGAATCAAGGCTTCCACGCCGAGAATCACGCCCAGCGTCACCATCGCTCCGATCACGCCCGCAACGCCCCGGGAAATGCCGCCAGAACTCGAGCTGGACGCAGCAGCAGACGGCAAGCTGGAACTTGTCGACGCATCGTCCGTGCCAGCGCATGTCCCCGTCGTGTTGCCGCACGCTTGACACCACTGGCTCTGGCCTGAGATGGCGAACTTGTTCGTATTCTCGACGAAGTCCGACCAGGACAGCACGGTGTTGGACTGCCCGAACAGCGGGTAGGCAGTTGGCTCCGCTGAGGTGGCAGACGTGCCGTTGTGGAAGAGGAAGCGCACGCTGATTTCCGATGCCGGCGGGAAGCTGCCGCTCGACGTCGTCGAATTGGTCACCAGCTCCCACACCATGGACGACGCGTAGTCGGGCATGCCCTCGAATTGAGGCCCGACGGACGGCAGCTGCGCCAGGCCAAAGTACGACAGGAACGTCGCGTACGAGCCGAACTGCACGCCGAGTTTGGACTGGCCACCAGAGGTGATGGTCTGATTCAAGAATTGGACAACTTGGCCGGCCAGCACGGCACCGGCGATGGCGCGTACGGGGTCCGACGCGTTGTAGGCCAGATTCCACTCGTGGATGTTGGCCAGGACGAGCAGCTGATGGAGCAGGTCCGGTGTCAGCTGGTCCAGGGCCGGATACTGGGTGGTCGAGTTGTGGATGTACGCCACGTTGAGGTAGTCGAAGATGGCGTAGGCGTTCTTGAAGTTCATCTGGGAGGGCGTGAAGGTGCTGTTGATCATGGACGCCAGCGACTTGTAAAAGTCGGCCGTCGACGCCAACAGACTGTTGTAGGAGTCCGAGGAGAAGTACTCGTTGCTGCTGAGTTCGGCCTTCAAGCAACCAGTCGATCCCTGGAGCCACGCCGAGTTCTCGCTGCCGCTTCCGGACGACAGCACCGAGACTGGAATAAGCTGATACCCGTTCAATGGCGCGTCGACCGTGCTGCCATTGCGGAGGGTTTGGTTGGCAGACGAGCCCACGGGCGGGTACAGACCCTGGAGCCAGCCGGTGGCCGAGTTCTGCAGCACGTTGTCAGAGGGAGACGACACGCTGAGCTGCGACAGCTCGACGATGTCCTCCTGGATGCCCGCGATCTGCGACGGCGAGCCGGAGGCGATGTAGCGGCTGTGGTAGTAGGAGCCGCGGGCAAACACCTCGCTGTACCCGAGATCCGTCAGCACTGTGGGCGGCGTGCTCTTGGAGGTGCGGTCGCCATGGCGGTGGAAGATGTACACGCCCAGCACTGTCTCAGCAGAAGACAGGCGGGGGAGTGCCAGTGCCAGTAGAAGTGACTTCAAGGTGCGCATGCTGGAGAGTGCCAGTTACAAAGCCCTTGTCAGTGAGGACAGAAGACGAGAGAACAGAGCAGACGGCCCATCTTATGAACAATCGATTTATCAACAAACGCCGTTCCGCGGAAATCTGCTAAATCAGATATCAGAGATTGGACGGCGGGGAAGCTTGACGGTCCAGGCCGCGATGCCCCTCTTTGGGCGCCGAGGTGGAGTAGGACGCTCGTCTATTTGTCAATTGCTGCGAGGCGGAGATGGCCGATAAGAGAATTGGATTTGGAGAGGGGAATTAGGTAAAGGTCGTAAGGCCTTGGAATGCAGGGCGGGGGATTAATATTTAATGGGTTAGTCAGGCCGTACTCAACGGCATTAATGATGGCAGATGATGTGAGAGGAATACCCTGGTTAGTCAATTAAATTTATCTCCTGCATTTTGATTTCTCTGGATGCAATAGTACTAGAAAAAGGCATGTAAATCTCTCTTAAATTGCTGGAGAATTACGTTATAATGCATGGAATAACCCCGCACTCTGTATGGGTTGTCATTGTGTGTCGATATATCTCGGCAGATATGCAAGCAACAACACAACCATCGACGCAAAGATTATCTTTGAGACCATGACTGATGGCTTAGGTAATGACGTGACGCCGTGCAACCTTGCATTCACGCTAGTTTCTGCACAGTCAGACAGATATCGATTGAAAAAAAAAAAAGAACATCCAAACTGCTAGAGTGGTATCCAGAGGCAAAAAAAAAAAGTACTTCAATGTGTATGTGATTGTATTTGTATTTGTCACTCCCATAGGGGAAATCAAACCCCCGGCTGCCGTGTGAAAGACGACGATGTTAGACTACACCATATGGGATTCCTGTTGAATCCCTGATGGTGTTCTATCCGACACATCAGCTTGCATGTTCTGCTGTTGAAGGGATTGCTGTGCTGGATGGAGTACAGAGTAATTTATCATATCTTTAGTGTGCGGTGCACAGAGACCAACTCCGATTCGTTGGATGGAGGTTGGGTGGTTACCCACCTGGGCAGACATAACAATAATACTAAGTCAATCAATAATCATTCATCTATGCTTTCTTATTATTGTTGATTCATCAATGTATTACTTATTATCATTGTTCTGAGGTAGTAATATCGCACAATGTGAGGTATTTGGTATTGTGGTATTTATTCCTATTATCTATAATATAAACCCCTCTGGATAGAAGCCCTACCGTAACCCTTTCAAGAACAGTCCTTTGAAAAACACTGAAATCATGTCATGACTTTTATTCTGTAGAGACAAGCCTCATGTGACTCGCTCCGCTCGTACATATCTACGTCTCCATCGCCACTCCCCTCTCGCCCATCAACTCACATCCATTCCGAACAACTCCAACCAACCCTCCCGTTTGGACGGCCTCGTTCCCACCACCGGATAGCCGCCACTCCACCTCCGCCAACCCCTCGAGCCAGGTGATTCTGGTCTGGGCAGGGACTTCCAGCCGCTGCAGCTCCTCGCTTAATGCACTCAGGATATCCGCCAGAGCCAGACCTTTGCTGGCTTTCAGCGTGTTGATCGTGTTGAGGCACGATGTGACGTCGCTGGTGGAAAGGAGTGTGGTCACGATCTCGCGAATGTCGGAAGGATGGGGCGCAGCGATACAGTTGTAGATCGTATCGTCCGTAATAATCTCGTGCTCCGGAGGCGGTTGGTCCTTTGGCGCATTTCGCATAGGAAGTGGCAGACCTTTTTCCACCGTTAGCGTTGGAAAACCATTTAGAACTGAGATTGCTGTTCTTACTGCTTGCATGACAGGCCTGTAACACATTCAGCGCCCGTCGCATATCACCCTTGCTCAGTTTGACCAGACTGTCCACCGCCTCAGGCTGTATTCGGACGTGCTCCTTCTCAATCACCTGGTCAATCAAGGACCGGATATCCGCCTCCTTCAGCGGACTGAATCGGAAGCGTGTACATCGCGACAACAGGGCGGGTGAGAGCTTGTGGGAGTAGTTGGCGATGATGCAGAATCGCGTGTTGGCCGTGTATTTCTCCATGATGCGGCGGAGGGCCATCTGTGCCGTGGCAGTCATCGCATCTGCCTCGTCCAGGATGATCAATTTGAAAGCTCCCAAAGAATCGGAGCCAGCCGATGGAGCGACGGAAAATATTTGCTTTGTACCTGCGAGGCGTTGAGTTTATTTCCGTCGATAACCTGCTGGATGGAAGAACTCACTAGCAAAAGTCTTGATCTGCTCTCGGACAACCTCTATGCCTCTGTCGTCACTAGCGTTCAACTCCAGCACCATCTGTCGCATGTTCTTGGGTCCGTAGATCCGCCTCGCCAATGCAAGGATTGTGGATGTCTTTCCCGTTCCCGGGGGGCCGTAGAGAAGGAGGTGCGGTAATCGCTATGAACCAGTTTCAGCAACTGCAGAGCATCACGAATTGGGATCAATGCGCACATGTGATTCAACAAATCTGTTAATCGTTGCGAGGATATCCTGATGCCCGGCGACATCCTCCAGCGTGTTTGGTCGGTATTTTTCAACCCTGGATTAGCATGCATTAGCATTAGTTGTCTTAAATTAGGTATAATGAACATTGGAATCCGTACCATGGGAGATTGTCTTCCGCCTCCACAGGCAGGTCGGCAACGATCTTCTTGCCCTTTAGATTGTCGGAGCTGAACTGGATCGCGTCCTTGGACGGGGCATCCACGTCCATGTCATCCTCGTAATCTGACATGTTGGAACCAAAAAAAAAAAACTAGAAATATTAATGAAGGAGATTAGACTGCCAAAAGAATCGACAAGAATGGTTGGCAGCAAATTATCAAATATACGAAGTACTCCGTGCCTGGCTGTCCGACGCGTCGAGCGGCAGCGCGTAAAGAGGTTCGGCACGGAAAATCATGGGGCTGCCCTACTTCCGTCCATGGCTGCTAGCGGCGGAGATGACAGACAACCAGCGACCTCCGCACTGCCCAACGGCCACGACCAGTCCACCGACCAACGCCAGACCTGGTCGATAATTCTTCGAGTCGGTGGAAGTTGATCGCTCATTCCACCTCTTCACCATGCCTGTGAGTTTGTTTGCACTGCCGAAATCGCCTGCGTAGGAGTCGCACGACACCGACTGACAAGCAAACAAACACCAGGCATACCACTCCATCTTCCTTGAGGACCGTGACGTCCCCTTGATAGGTACGGCCTGTCTCTATCAGTCGTCTTCATCTTTCACACATAATTATCCCTCACCTATATAAAACGAACTGGCTAACTGGTCCTGGCTCAGGGAACTTCCCCCTCCTCCCGCTCCGAACCCGCACTCGCGGCCCCGCATATGTTCTTCCCGCGCTGCCTGCGGGCGAGTCGGACGTCGATGTCGACCCCAACAGCGAGTCGTACGACTGCGTGGACGAGATCCTGTCGCTGTTCCGCGCCAATGTGCTGTTCCGCAACTTCGAGATCAAGGGGCCCGCGGACCGCATGCTGATCTACGGCATCCTGTTCCTCAGCGAGTGTCTGGGCAAGGTGAAGCCGGGGATGACGTCGCGAGAGGCTGAGAAGGTAGCCAGCCTTTTGTCTCGGCTGATAATGATGACGATGACGATGATATCTAATATTCGTGTTTCTTGCTAGGCCCTGATCAACGTCGCACTGGATCAGTTCGCGATTCCCGGCGACGCTACTTTCCCGCTGAACCAGGCCTTTGAGCGTCCACGCGATCGACAGGATGCCGAGACACTCAGACAGTATGCTCCTTACTCGAAGAGATAGAGCTGAGTAATGTCCGGACACTGACTTCTATCAGGTATCTCTCCCAAGTCCGACAAGAACTTGCCATCCGACTGCACGCGAGACTATACCCTGGTGGTGTAGGGCCGTCCAAGGTGAGTGATTCCTGTATACTTTGATATTGACTGTATAATATGGTATTTACTGATCCGTTCTTCTACGACAGTTCTGGCTCAGCTTCGCAAAGCGGAAGTTCATGGGGAAAAGCCTATAGATTTAAATCACTTTGCCTTGTTTCGTTTTTGCTTTTGTGCCGGACGCATTAGTACAGCATGAAATGTGAATATTCCTTACTTACTTGCCTCGTTTACTTTTTTCTCTAAGGTCATGATCTCGACCTGATTAAGACTGCAGCTGCTTGATGTAACCTACCTATCTGGTGTGGGTAGGGTTGATAAGGGACAATCGGCTCTCATTCATGTTGCCTGAGATAGATAAACCCACGTATTTGTCGTCGGTACGTATTCAATCATGTTTGGAAACCAAAGTATTGTACTGTACACATAACCTAGACGTACATACATACATACATACATACATACAACATACACAGTCCTTACCACCATGATAGCAAAAAGCGCGCCTTTATAGCAAAAGGACGCCGTCCCGATGAAGCAAAATCAACTCAACTAATAAATTAATTCCAGAGCTTTTGTATCACATCATGTCATATCCTTTATTAGGGACGCAAAGATGCATGCGACATTCTAGTTATGACTCCGATCTATCATATCTATATTTTATTTTTCTTTTTTTTTCAATCAAGCACTCGGCGTACTAGGCGCAGTTTCTGCAACTTTCCGCTTCTTCCGGCTCACGTTACCCCGGGCGGAGATGCGCTCTTGCGTAGGGATGACTCGCACAGCGTGGAAAATGTATCCCTCCGCACCACCCCGGCCCGACATGAATGGATGCGTCCGGCCGGGGAGGACCTGCCAGGCACGAACGCGCGAGGTTTGTAGCGTCGGACCGAGCAGGAGGGTTGGATCGACGGGGAATTCGGAGGATAGATCGATTGGAGGAAGGTCAGTCGGAGTGTCCTGCCGGTCCGCCTGCTGCTGCTGCCGCTCTCGTTGCTCCTCGAGTTCTCGCTTCCGGTTGATAAAGGCCACCCGTCGAGCGGTGGAGTAGAGATCTATTAAGCTGACAAGAGGCTCGACCGTAGGCGAGTACACGACCACCGGCGCCGAGCCGGCGAGCAGGGGCACCAGATGCTGCAGGATCGAGGCCGGCTCCATCAGGCTGGCGACAATCAGGCCGTCAAAGCCTCCAGCCCGCGTTTCATCGACCACGCTTCGTACTCGAGCCCATCGGTTTCGCTTGCGGTAATACACCCCGCGCTTGGCGGGTTTCCATGACTGAAGGGTCGCTTCGTCCACTACTGCAGGTTCTTCTGCGTAGATGGGGTCCGCGTTGGGGTCCAGAAGCTGCAACCATGATAACGTCTTTAGGTGCGTGTAGAGCGGATGGGACTCGTCGGGATTACTTTGGTCGAACGAGAAGTATTTCAGAAGGGATAGGTTTGGTTGCGTGTGAGCGTGGATAAGAGTAAGTGTGTTCCCCGAGGCAGACATTTGCTGTTTGCGTACCGGGCGCCGCTGCTGAGGGATGCTTCCATCCTGCTGCGGCGTGTCATCCTCCTCCTCGTCGTCTTCGGACGGGTAAAGGATGCCCATTCTCTCTGCCATCGCCGCAACGACTAGACCCCCCGTCTCATCCACAATAAGATATCGACCGTTTGGCTTCGATGCGACGGTTTCTTCGAGCAGGGTATTCCCCCCATGGTGTACATTTCCCCAGCACCCTAAGAGCCCGATCAATTCATCTCGCAACTCCATGATCCGAGGCGCATCTTTCTCTTCGAGCAGATACTGCGTGAGCATGCTGACGTCCATGGGGAGGACCGTAAATCTCTTTAGGAATTTCTTCTGCTTCCTCAGTTTATATTTGGCGAGCGAAAAGGCCGTCTTCTGGTCGATCGCCGAATGAGACTGCAACAGTCGCGCAATGATTTCTTTCCCTGCGCCGGTCGCCTTCTTCTTCAACTCCTCGATCTCCGCCAACGTCAACTTCTGACTCGAGCTATCATCGATCGTGTCCCGATTTGTGCGCAGAGGCACGTCGCCATCGCCGTACATGTCGAAATCCTCGGGTTCCCCATCTGCCTCTCCGGAGCCCTCGCTGATGAGAGCCTCCGCATGAAGCTCCGTGGCGGGAACAACGCGCAAGACATGGCCGTCCTCGTCCGGGTGGTCCTGGATCTCGAACGTTAAATAAAAAGGACGCCCGATGATTTGGTTAGCGGGGAAATTGCCATATTTCCCGAGAGAGACATTCCTAGGCGTAATCGTAAGCAAGTGTCCAGTCAAAACGTATTAGAAAAAACAAAAGGAGAGGAAGACACACAGAGCGCAAAGGCCCCGGAGACATACGTATTGGGCGCGATTTTGATGACCTTGGACGTATCGGACGGCAGTCGCAAGACGACGTACTCGTGGGGGCGGATATATGAATGCATGCTGGAGGATAATATTGTGCCAAATTAATGCATATTCGAGTCCAGCCCACCACACAGTATACAGACCAGATTGAACCGAACTGAAATAAATCTTGAATTTCTTCTTTCTCTCGAGCGCACGGACCATGCGGAGCTCTCGAAGAGAATAAGTCGGTGCGGATTAACCTTCTTCCGGGAGTTTGTCACATGTCAATCAGAACGGGAAATCATTATTCCATTCCGCCTCCGCGCCTGACGTAATCGTACTTCGATCGGTAATTTTACCATACCATACGCGTGGCCAGCCCTATCGCAATAGTCTGCCATAGCTGCTCCTCGTAATTAACCGTAATGTTCTTGCCTGGCTGGTACAGATCGATCGATCGGTGCCCCGCCTATAAGAATGCGCGATGACATCGTCCGTTGACTCCGCCTGCCACTGGCCGCGCAAACACAAGCTCGCTGGCGAATGACAACCGCCTGCTATTCTTGTCCTGCAAATGCTACCAGAACGGTGAACCTAATCCGGCCTCCAGAAAGTGGTAGCCTATCTGTTCGTCGGGGTCAAAACAGAATATATCCCCGTATATCCCCCATTGCGTCAAATATTCGATAATTGTGAACTTGATTGACACTGCCTCCGGCGCACCGCCTGAGCTCCGCTGCCTAGGTCAGCGTTCCCGCCAGCTACAGCTACAGCCTCGTATATTACGTATGTATGTGAAGGACGCGCAGGACTAATCGAGGCAGAAACAAAATCCAATCGCGACATCTTAAGCCATTTGGTCTCTACAGATCCATGTCTGCCTTTGAGGCTGGAGCTTCAGCAGGATATCCGCCACTCAATCTGACAGCTACCCGCTGAGGCGCGGAGACGAACCACGCATAAGGAGGCTAGCTCCATCTCATCAGAGCATCTCTCATGGTGCTCCGAAAACCTCCACCTCCTGGCATCGACGTTCCTCCGCGGGGAACCGGTGCTCCATCTACAACCTCTCCGATCTCGAACTCGTCGCAATCATCACCCAACCGTTTAACCCGCCAAAGACCGTCGCCCACCGCGAGCGCAAGCCCGAGGCAGGTCGATATATCGGTCTATTCCCCTGACCTGAACACGTCACCCGCGTTCGACCTGATGTCCCTCGAAGAGGCGCAGCAGAGATCCCCCTTGGCAAGCTCCTTCAACGATTCGAATCCGTGGGCGGAGGAATTGGTCGAGAGACCGGACTCCAGCGCGAACTTACACTCTGGTAGTCAATCACAGGAAGACGCCAAGGAGGAGTCGAAGGCGGGCATATCTCGTGTTCCGCCGATTTTGATGGAAGGGACAGCGCGAAGGCAGGCGGAGGAGCTTCAGCGGAATCAAGGGGGCGATGATTTTGGTGTCGAAGAAAAGTGGGAGACGGGGAAGCAACGATTGCAATCCAATAACCCGTTTCTCCGGGCTAGAAATCCCAGCCCAAACCCGTGGGAGGATGGCAGTCATCCCAGTCAACCGCAACGAGCTCCTGAACAGAATCAGAATTTATGGGCCACAAATTCCCATGAGGACCCTTTCGGCGAAAGAATCAGTCAAAGTAAGTGCTTTTGTCTTGTCCGGAATTGCTTACACATTTTCGTCCTGAATTCGTACTTACACTTTTCAGGCTCAGGTATTATTCCAATGACGGCACGATTGTCCTTGTTGGATCAAGAGGACCCCTGGACACAACAGAATGGTCAATCAGGCCACACACCTGAGACATCTACGCAGCATCAACCAGTTAGCAGTGATAATACATCAACCATGTGTTCCGCTTCGACGTTTGACGGCACTGCTTCTGGAACATCCTGGGTGGATGGTTCTAATCAATCAGCTCAGACGTCGAATAATCATGACCAGGAAATTGGAGCCAATACCGTAACAAATGGAGACCCCCAGTCTTCACAGCCTGGGCAACCGACCAATGCGCCGGATCTGACGAACGGTTCTAGCGGCGCGTCCAACTTAACACCAAACTCTTCTCAGGACCTCTTGGATTTGGACGACGCTACATCGAGCAACCAAACTCAACCTGTGGAGAAAACTCCAGTCGAGGAAAAACAGCCCGAGAACGAGAAGCACGAGCAGTCGTCACTTCTCACGGAAGGTCTAACTCTTCCACAAGGCGATAACCTGCCCTCCACTTCGGAGAAAGCCTCTGTACCTAGTCGACCCGCACCTCCGCCTCTCTCCGAGGCAGAGATGAAAAAGCAACTGGAGAAACAGGCAGAGACCTATGCGATCCGACATATCAACTGGACTGATAATTCAGGCGAACTGCGCGAGTCTCCCGTTCTGGTCCAGAACAAGAACGGGCCATGCCCGCTTCTGGCCCTGGTCAATGGGCTCGTCATGCGCTCCGAGAAAAACGCACAGCCCCCAATCGTCAAAGCTCTACAGACGAGAGAACAGATCTCTCTGGGGTTGCTCATCCAGGCATTATTTGACGAGCTGACCACTTATCATGGGGAAGACGAGGAACTTCCTGACATTGAGGCGCTAAGTCGATTTCTCACGATGCTCCATACGGGGATGAATGTTAATCCTCGTCTGACACTGGTATGTATTCTAACTTCTATTCTGGGTCTGCAATTACTGACGTTCTCCAGGAGTCTCCTTCTGCCGTCGGATCCTTCCTAGAAACAAACGATCTTCGACTGTATGGCACATTCAAAGTCCCTCTCGTTCACGGCTGGATTGCCTCGCCATCGAGCGAAGCTCACGCAGCATTGAGCCGTGTAGCTCAGTACCACGAAGACATCCAACTGCTGCAGTTCCGCAAGGAAGAACTGGAGGACCGCGTCTTCCGCGGCGGATCGCTCAATGCGGACGAAGAGCAACTCATCCGCGACATCGACACGATCGAGCACTTTGTCAACGTCGAGAACGCGACGCAGCTGAGCGCGTTTGGACTCGACCATCTGGCGCAGACGCTCGCGCCGGGGTCGATCTCGATTCTGTTCCGTAATGATCACTTCTCCACGCTGTACAAACATCCGCAGTCGCACCAACTCTTTACGCTTATCACCGACGCTGGCTATGCTGACCACGCGGAGATTGTGTGGGAGTCTCTGGTTGATGTCAACGGATCGAATGCTGAGTTCTTCGCGGGCGACTTTCGGCCCGTGGGCCACACTGCTCCTTCGACCAACCCTGCTGGGCAGAGGAGCTCGAGCAATGCCATTACCAACCACAACAACACCACATCTACGCAACACCATACCGAACAGACGGACGCAGATTACGCCTATGCGCTATCACTGCAGTTTCAAGAAGAAGCCCGACGGGAAAATGCAAGAAACCGACGCGCCTCAACTCCGTATTACAATACATCTGCACAACTGTCGACATCATCTCGCACCGCCGCCCACAACCGATCATCAAGCACGATCAGCAGGGGTAATAATAGCAGAAGTCGCTATCACGGCGCACCACCCGCACCACCGCAACAAAACATGAATAATCTGCAGCGGCCGGCAATCCCGCCTCGAAATAGCCGAAACATCATGAGAACAACTCCCGTCGATCCACATGACGGGAGGAACGACGACGACGACGCCCCTCCACCTTCATACGAGCAGGTGGCGCGAAGCAAGGCGTACGAAGCGCAGCGCGGCCGCTCATCCTACGACAATATTTCCCCAAACTATTCTGCTGCGTCGGCAGATGCTGCATACGGACGGTCTCCGCGGCTACAACAGCCGTACAGTAGTGGCGCAGGAAGACGACAGCCGGGAGTGGTAGCGCCTGCTGGATCTGGACCACAGCCACAGCCGGAGCGAGTCAAGGAGAAGAGTAATAAGGACTGCGTGGTTATGTAGATATCCCTGTCATCGTCCTTTACCTCTATCATCTTGATCATTGTTTTGTCTTCATGGAATTCAGGATAAGGACATATCCGAGTCCACCGTTGGAGTTGGAGTTCTGTTTAGTTTAGTTTGGATTGGCTTGGGTTGGATCGGTTCGGTTCGGTTTTGGTCTTGGTTCTTATCTTTCTCCTGTCAATGAATGAATGGAGATGCATGCATGTGCATACGATATACCTTTCCTCGCTTTCTTTCTTTCCTGCCTTCTTTCCTGCTTTCTGGCTTGGTTGCCTGTTGAATACCTATCCAGCCGGTCCAGCGTATATCATTGATGTTGTTTTGAGGTTCAGGGAATGATTGTATGGTATGTATGTATGGAATGGAATGGTACGAATATATTCAATTGTTTGAATCTTTCTTTCTTTCTTTCTTGCTTGCTTGCTTGCTTGCTTGCTTACTTACTTGCTTCAAGTCAAGTCAAGTCAAGCCCAGTTAGCTAGTCGGTCGAGTAGGTAGCTAGATAACTGGCAGCTGGCCTTTATCTTTTTTTCTGGCCGGTTGTATGATTGTATGTAATGTCCAGTAGTACATGTACAGTGCATATATACAGTATGGACGTTTTGCATATCTTATCTATATTACCATATTACCATTAAGTAGTGATTCTACTGTAGAAAAGCGTGATAGGAAAAGAGTATCAATTCCGCGCGTACACACACACACACACACACACACACATATTTACTGTAGGTAGGTAGGTAGGTACTTAGGTAGGTAGGCAGGATAGGGTAGGCAGGATAAGTCCAATTTTGCTTTTCCTTTGGTCTGAAGAAAGGTAACTATAACTATAACCATAAACATAACTATAACTAAGGTATATATACCAGATTCCCTCTCCATCTCTACCTCTATTAGGAAGGATATGCATGCAACATATCGGTATGAATATTGATCAGCGATACCTACTTCCAAGGTTATGTTATAATATAACATAATGCCCCTCCTAGTCCATTAATCTATCTTTAACTGCAGACTGACACTATAACAAACAAACAAACAAATGTATCCGATGGATGATGGATGCACTGACACAGACAAAACAGAGTGCACCTTGGAATCAGTTAATCTAGCATAGTCCATTCAATTCCATCAAATTTGGAACAGGAATAATAATAATAATTAAAAAAATGCATATGAAGAAAGAAGAACAAGAGGAACTAAGAAAAACGGAAATATTATCCCCAGGCCGACGAAGGTTCCTTTTTATAATTATTGTTATTCTAAGGAGGTATGTATGGACAGACCTAGGTAGGTATAGTATAATATACTATATAGTATACTTCCCTTCTCTTCTCACTCTTCTCACTCTTCTCCTCTCTTCTGTTAGCGATAGGATAATACCAAGGACCAACAAGGCACAGACAGAGACATGTATATAAAAAAACAGTTTTGTCCATCTGTCTATTATTTATTATGTGTAAGATAGATAGATAAAGAATGGAAAGCACCGATCCTTATTTTATTTATTTATTTAAAAAAATATTTTTTTTATTTTTTTATTTTTTTTATTTTACAAATCATCTTCCCACCCACAAGAAAGAAAAACAGATAAATCAAATCAAATCAAACCAAGAAGTAAGATAAAGAGTCCATGGAGTAATTACGGACCGTCCTTTTTGTTCTTCTTTTCCTTTCTGTCAGTGGTTCTCAGAAGGTATGTACATACATATGTACCTAGGTAGGTAGGAAGTAGGGCATGTACATACATGCATAGGTCGTGACGCTATGTATGATACAACATAGATAATAACACAGATAAGGTAGATAAAGATAAAGCAAGAAAGAAAGCAAGAAAAATTATATTTATATAAAATAACAGTTACATACACAGAAGGGGAAAAAATAAAAGGAGTAGATAAAAAGCAAACATACATATCATTATCATTATCATTATTTAGCACAGACAGATAGACAGATAGATAAACAGATTGACAGACAGACAGGATGACGAACGATGCACGAACGAAATAAAAAAAACTGTAGATACATAGATACATATCTACATATAGAATAGGTAGTAGTTAGTTAGTTCGTCAGATAATTCTTTCGCTTTTCTTTTCTTTTCTTTCGCTTTTGCTTTTGCTTTCCTTTCCTTTTCTTTGCTCTGTTTTTTG
Source organism: Rasamsonia byssochlamydoides (assembly GCF_041956645.1). Taxonomy (NCBI): domain Eukaryota; kingdom Fungi; phylum Ascomycota; class Eurotiomycetes; order Eurotiales; family Trichocomaceae; genus Rasamsonia; species Rasamsonia byssochlamydoides. The sequence goes on along the minus strand of NW_027192439.1, from coordinate 119,487 downwards.
CTTCATTTGGGAAGTGTTTCTTTCTGTTTTTCCTGCATTCGAGTCAAATCAAATCAAATCAAATCAAATCAAATGAAAACAAACTTTTTTGATGATAGTCAGAATACCAGATATCAGATATCAGGCATATCAGCATACCAGGATGTCAGATATCAGCATATCAGGATGTCAGGATTGGGGTTGGGTTAGTTGATTGGTTTCTCTGTGCTTTTCTCTTCTTTTCTTTTCTCTTTCTTTTCTAAAAGAAAAAAAAACGAAAAAGAGAGAGAGACAACGACGACGCTGACGGAAAAACAACTCACTACCAATCAAGAAGAGATTTGAATTGATTGATTGATTGATTGATTGATTAGAGAATAAAAAATAGAAAAATAGAAATAGATTGAATGAATATTCAGGTCAAGTCAAGTCAAATTGACTGGCAATCATCTTTGCAAAGAAAACATCTTGTCATATTGTCATCTTGTCTCGTCAAGTACATAAGAAAGTATAAAAAGAAAAGGAAAAGGAAAAGGAAAGAAAAAAAAAAGAACAGAAGAAAAAAAAATCAAGGATAGAAAACGAACAAACAAACGAAAAAAACACACAAAAGCCTTCCATACCCTGTACCTGTACCTGTACCTACAAACCTACCTACCTAACTAGTTAACTAACTAAGTAACTAAGATCTGCAATGTATCTGTACTGTACTGTACCACATCAATCGTATGCCTGTTTTGTCGGAATTAGTTAAGGTTAAGTCAGGTCTTCTTGCGCCGCTTGGGGCTGTGGCCTGTATTCCCGGCGGCTGCAGTCGCTGCCGTAGCTCCAGCAGCAGCAGCAGTTGCATTCGCAGTTGCTGCCGCTGCTGCAGTTCCCGCGCCTGCACCGGAATCGCCGCTACTGGTCGCCGTGCTGGTCGCGGTCGCGGTAACTGGAATGTTCATTTGCTGTACATTTTCGTCAACGGTGTTGGCTGGGCTCGTTGCTTCACTATCCGTAAAAGTCTCGACGATCCGGCCTGGCTCACGGTTGTTGTTGCTGCTGGTGCTGCCACCGAGTCCGCTGGCATCAACTCCGGTTGCGTTGCCATTGTATCCTCCGGTCTTGGTAAAGTCATCGTATCCGCCAAAGTATCCAGCAGAAAGGTCTGGCGGGTCACCACCAGCACCAAGATTGTCAAAGTCGAACAGATCGTTACCCACATCTTTGGTCACGTCCGTCGTCGCCGCCGTCGATCCCGTCATCCCCGTCGACCCAGTCACCCCCGTAGCTGCCGTCGACTGACCCGCTGCAGTTGTCGCCGCCGCCGCCGTCGTCGCCGTTGTGTCCCCAAAATCAAACCCGCTCTTGTCCATGTCCGGAATATCCGTGAAATAATCATTACTGTTAAAGATCTGATCCAGGTCAAGCGACGGCGGCGGTACATTGGCATCGTTAAGACCCGGGATGGTTCCCGTCGGGCTGAGAGGCTGCAACAGATTCGTCAGGTTCTGGACAGAACGGTCCTGCTCGGCCTGCATCTTGACGAGATTGTCAATTTCCTCGCGCGTGCTGGCCAGCTGCGCAGAGTAGTTTTGCGGCATGGGCGGCGGGTTCGGTGTGACGAGCGCATTATTCGAAGAGGCAATCGCGTTGGGATCAGTTGCACTTGTCTCGTTCGCCATCAGCCGCAGCATATCAGCACGTTGGTTGGGAGTGAGCGCAGAGTTGCCTCCAGATGTCTCCAGCGAAGAGAGCACATTGGGAAACTCGGAGAACGTCGTCGGGATGCCGTTGCGAGCGTTGGAGTTCTGAATGACGGACATGATATCGCGCTGCGGAAGTTGCTGAGTCGAGGCCGGCTGCTGCTGTGTCCCGGTCTGCTGCGGGCTGGTGTCGTGAACCTCCTCAATGCTGCCAGGCTGCGAAACACTGGGTTGCCGAACGTGTGAATTCTTGCGCGAGTGCGATGACCGATCGTAAGTGCTGCTACCAGACGGAGACAACGTGCTTGCGCGGCCGCCGTGGGCATCTGGTTGTGGCTTGGGAGGAGCTTTCAACAGCAGCGGTTGCTTCTTAAACGCTCTCTGGCCGCCAGGGCTGGGCTCCCCACCCCCCAAAGTGCTCAGAGCAAAGTCGTCGACGTCGACCACATTGCCTTGGTCCTGTTGGATAATTCCCGAGAATGGGTTTGTGAGGTTCTGTTGCCCCTCATGACCTTGGAGACTACGATTGTAGACCGTGGCCAGGAACGTGAGGATCGCGTTGATCGAGTTTTCGTGACGCGCGTGCTGTTCTTGGAAGCTAGCAGCCTGCGCGTACAATTGTTCGTGTTCCCGCCGTAGCTTATTGATTGTCTGTGAGATGATCTGCTGCTGCTGACGGATCGTCTGGAGCTCCCGATAGATGCCCGCCAGTTGCTCCTTGGGCAGGAAGCCCTGGTTCGAAAGCGTGAGTTGCCCGCGAGATCGAGCGCGGTCATCCCGATGGCCGTCTTCCCCATACTCGTCGCCTTCGCCGTCTTCGCCATCCTCAGTCTTGACCTTTCCTTTACCAGATTTGCTGCCTTGACCAGAAACGTTCTTGGGCTTCTGGATCAGCCACAGCAAATCTGGATGACCGCGTTTGAAGTACGGATTCGCATATTCGCTTGGGCTCTTGTTCTTTCGTTCACTGGCGCGCATGGAATTATCCGAGAGTCCCACCTTCTTGTGGAAGCCGTACATGTTGAGCTGACGCACGAACGACGCATAGTTGTTATGCTTGAATAGTTCGGGGATCAGCGTCCGAGCGAACTCATCTTCGTCCAGCACGATGAACGAGTTTCCATCATCCGACCAACGAATCAGATCAGTATTCTTGGACTCGTCGAGAAAACTGCAAGTAACAGCAGTCAGTAAGTCACTTCTCGAAAATGACCCGGGCCAGGTCCACATACCTGCTCAGTTTCTGTACAAACGGTGGGATCTGTTTTCTCTTCGCCTGGGCTTCTCTCTTGGCGATCAGTGCCCTCTGTTCCAGCTCGGCCAGACTCTCGCCCCATCCATCGTTACTACTGTTATGGTCCAAAAGGGAGGGCGGAGCGGTCGGCTGCTCGTATCCACGATTTCTACTGACAAGCTGATTCATGGGTTGTCTGCGAGTGAGTTGGTTCGACGGCGATGCGCCAGCCACCGACACGTCTTGACCCGTTGTTGCATACTGAGCGGGGTTGAAAGAATTGACATTGACATCGGCGGGGAACGATGGCGGGGGATTCACGGCGGTGACGGCAGGATCTTGACCCCACTGAAGAAACTGGTCGTTGGAGAGCTGAGCCCCAGGATTAGAGTAGTTTGGAATAGAGCCTATCTGCTGATGGACTACAGGTGATGTTCCAGGAGCCGGCCTCTTGCGAGAGGGAACGCTTTGCGAACTCATGTTGCGCGCAGCCTGGTCCGTGTTTCAGATGCGGATTGACGCGCCCTTCCTAGGAGAGGAGGGAAGAGGACCCACGAGGGTCGCTCAAAGGATGGTAGTCTCAGGATATATCCCCGATGAGTCGGCAGGGTGGAGTAATAATGGCGGCGGGTGACCGTGGAGAGAGGCAAAAATGAGCGCGGGGAAGGCGGGGCGTTCCGATTGTGAGACTGGTGTGAAGGGTCTGTAGTGATGCACGTCTAGGATGAAAGGAAGGAGAAGAAGGCCAGGAATGAGAAGAATTCCGCTGTCACGATGGGGAGCGGTCTCGTCGTTGATGACAGCGGAGCGGGCTTGGACCAGAGAAGAGGGGCGGGCGGAGAGATAAGACAGCCCGCCAAGGACCGTGAGAGGGAGTACAGGAGAGGTCGGAAAGGGTGAGTGATAGAATGCTCGTTCTCGAGTCGACTGGCGATGGAAAAGATCGTATGATATCTGGAGCAATGGCCAATTAACGTCCGGGAGGGCCCAGGCAAGCCTCGCCCGGTGGGATGGGCGTTCGGATGCGTATCTAAGCAGACGCCAACGAAAACGTAAGGCGAGTGATGAGCCGCCTTGGGAGAGGCAGGGAGATGGTAATATTCAGGACCTGGGAGGGAGAGACACAGTTGGCAGCAGGATTTGAAGCGTTCAGGACAGCGGAATTGGGATCCAGTCTGTTGGAGATTTTCTTGATGCACGTCTTCCTCCCGCGGGCGGATGACAACAGGAATCCCCAGATGGCCTGCAAAAGCTTGGCTCGATGAGGTCAACACTGGCCCGTGCTCTGCTGAGTCAGCACTCTTGGCATCACATGATCGTCAAGTTTCACCTAACGCTGTCTGCACGAAGCAACTCTCATATTGAAATTAGTGAGACTTCTACAGTACAATTGGTATCAGATTAAATGAATCCCTTGATTGTTCCCTTGAGTGTTAAATTAAGCCGGCTCATGAATCAACTGCTTAAACTCGCCTACCAATCTCTGCCACTGGTCGGGCTGGTCTCCTGCGAACTGCTTCATCGTCTCTAATGCTGCAAGATCGTCCACCATGTGAGCTTCGTTCGTCGTGCCATCCAGGACGGTTGTGTTGCCCAGGCCCAGGACAAGGCTGTACAGAGCTGCAGGGGGGCTAATCCCGGTCTGACGGGCGAGAGCGGCCACAGGACTACTGGACAACAGGTTCGGGTTCGCCGTCAAGGTCCAGAAACTCTGGTAGATGATGCCATGTTGGCGGCAGAAGGCCCGGAGGGGCCCATCGTACCGCGTCGCTGGGTAGAAGCGGTTCTGCACCACTGCCGGCTTGACCTTGACTCGCGGGGACGAGTAGAGTGCTTCCAGCACCGGCAAGGGGCAGTTGGAGATGCCCAGGTTGCGGATGCGGTGCGGCATGTAGCTCTCCACGGTCGACCAGGCCTCGAGAGTCTGGTCGATAGTGGGTAGAGGAGAGTGGAGGACTAGCGTGTCGATGTACGTCGTCTCGTTGGTCTCCTCCTCTTTCTCAGACAGGCGAAGATTATGAAGTGATGATTTGATGGAGGCGTGCGCCTGTTCTGAGATCGAGGACCGGGGATCATAGGGCATGTTGTCTGTGTCTTGTCCTTGGACAGAAGTGAACTTGGTTTGGATCTAAGAAACAGGATAGAAACGCGATTAGCAGGTGTATTTATATTCATTATTTTTATTCTATCAACTTTTCTGAAAAGAAAAAGAAAGTCCATCACAATACAGAATGCGTCGTAGAAATCCAACTTGTTGAATTGATTTCTACTTACATAGAGGTCCTCCCGTCTCACGATTCCCTCCCGGATCGCACGTCGGATCCCCGCCCCGACGAGATCTTCTCGATAATGCTTTGGCTGCGCGGCCGTGTCGACGGCTCGAAAACCGGCCCGGAGAGCCTTGTACACCAGGTCGGTGGTGCGGTCCTTCTTCCAGGCGGTGCCATAGATCAACACAGGGAGCAGCGTGCGCTGTGTGTCCTGCTGCGTCACCAAGCCTGTTGTTGGCGGGAGGGCAACTCGTTCCCAAGACATCCTGGCCAGATTGGTCGCCTTTGCCATGTAATCAATCACTTTTGTTGTCGGTTTGAGCCTAACCGGTTTTGATTATTGACAAACACATTTAATTTGCATAGCTCTGATGGAGCCGTTGTGGTGGTTGATGCAACTGAGAGGACCTGGGGCGCGGTCAATTGGGTTTAGTTTATGATTGCGTCACTCCATTCTCTGGCTATATAGATCTGACCGCTTCAATAGATTTCTCAGCGCACACCTATATGTGCCTTGTGCCAAGACAAGATATATGTGGAAGGACCAGAAATGCAAGCACCAATGCCCAATTTCTAAAAACCAATAGGTTGTTGTATATAGTTGTACTACCACAAGGAAGAACTAATATCACCGGCATTGGCATCTGCGAAACATCTTGCCATCTTACGATATGTGTGCATGCAAGGGGAATGAATAGCAACAGATAGAAAAGCCTGTCATTGCTGTGAAGCCCGCCAGTACGGCCATGTTGAGACTCGAGGTTATCTTATCCTTACCAAATAAAATGTTCGGGCTCTGCAGAGCACCGTTGTGGCCATCAAAGTTTAGGTAACTTGGTACGCATTTCTGGATACTACAGGGAGCTAATTTAGAGGTCCAGACTTTCTTTCTGCACTACCGATATCAGCTCCGTTTAAAATTATGTAGGTGGCTGGGTCTTCTTTCCACATACCTTTGCGACCTGAATCTGTCGATTCTGCCGTTCACAAATCAAGTCCGCAGAAGGAGAGGAGGCTTTGACTGGGTGGCTGTGTTGGGTACCTAACAACAAAGAACAAAGGATTCTTTAAACTCCGAGTGTCAACGGAGAATATCCACAAACACGCGTTGCCGCGCTGGAATAATGAATGTGGCTTGGGCATGGGCATGTGAGCCCCCTTGTTGCACTGATCTGCTGCAGAACGCCGCGCCGTCACGTCACGCGCTGGGCTTGCAATCAGATTAGAATCTATGGATGTCAATGTCAATATCTGAGAAATCGCCGCAGAAATGGACGCTATTTTCGCCCTCTCAATGCTTGCCGCCAGAGAACTGGCGATGCTCACGTGACAGAACAGGAGTTGAACATGAGACTGTCAGAAAAATCGTTATTTATCGAGTCGCATCCGAAGTCACCAGTCTGATTTGACGCTGCAACATCTTACAAGACAACAACGACAACAAAGGAAGTCATAGTCATGATAAAGATAAAGCCACACAGGGGAAAGCAAAGAGGGAGAAGGAATGGATGTTACAACGGGAACTGGAAAATCGAGGTGAAGGAGACAATGCGGTACTGCTAGAGTCAGCAGGTGAACGTGAACATGAAGAACATGAACAGGAAAGGATGAAATTGGAAATGCTGGTTTTCTAGGAGATGCTGAGGGCACGAAAGGAGAAGGTTGAGAGCTGATTTGGGGAAAAGAAAATGTACTCCGTACAGGCAGTAAAGTTGGACGATCGGAGACATCCATAAGCTGATGTAATAATAATAATAATAGGCACTCTCGTAAGAGTACTCCATACTCCAGTCGCAGTCATTTTCTGGTGATCCCGTCTTATTTTGTATACACGAGGTCAGGTGCTACGATCCGGGATCGTCCACACCCAGCTGAACTTGATTTTCTTCGAATCATACAACACATCTGACAGAGCACTACGTACGTAACGTACGTAACAGTTTGATCCAGATTTATAATCATCTTATCTTCAGCTGCATGGTTAACTATGTGGCCCAAACCCCTGAGACCCGGGCTAGCGGGAGCTTTCCCGGGACAGCTCAGATGACACTGATGAAGGGTCATGAGGCGACCCTTTAGTTGCAAAGTGCAAGCAAGCGCTTGGATTCGGAATGACGACGGCTACGGAGTACTCCGTATACTATGCGCCATCGACAGTGCCGCCAGTTGACCCAAGTCATCCAAGTTGCCAACTGGAGGCTAGGAAGCATCCCGACGGGATGAACCCGTAGTCTGGGCTGTTCAATCGACGAAATGATATGCTGCGTGGAAGCATTCTTGTTCTCGGCCCGAATGGGCCCTTGTCCCTGAAATTTTAAGGGTGTACGGAGTAGAGTTAGACTCCGTACTCGTCCAGCTCACGAGATTGGGAACACTGGAGGTTGCGTATCTCCCCAGAGCAGGAGCTTGCGGTGTCTGGATCGTCCCCATCAGAGCTTCAAAAGAGGCCGAGCTAATTATCCATGTGGATCGGCGACGAAACCCCGAGTATTCGCAAAGTTGGACTATTGGCTAGCTGGCTTTCGCGCGCCTGGTACTTGGGAAACTGTGAGGTAGTTATGCTGCTAGCTAACACAGAAACGGGATAGGAAGATGAGACTCTTTTTTCGTGCTTTATCCTCCGTAATTTAGTAATCAAAGTTACCTGAGAATCATGTCTCCTTTTTAAAGCACCTCCTTGATGAATTATGGATAAGCTCAGACGACTTCCCCGGCGGAGAAGGATCGCCCGCTTCCCCTTTTCCTTGGAGTCGGTAATGCATCCTGAAAAGACAAGGGGCATTCTTCAAGGACGTGAGTATCGATCCACTGCCTTCTGGTGAAGGGAAACTCATCGACATGATCTGATAGATGTGCACCATACAGCAGCAACTCTTTCTGACAGGACTCGATAGATAGGTACTCCGTACTCCGTAGCTGGTGAAACTTGGCAACGGTATGCTAGTAAAATAATCAAACAAATAGTTCGAGTCGAGTGTCCACAAGTTCTTCTAGAAGCAATACTAAACGTTGTCCGTTGAAGGAATCGCCAGGACGCGGTGTCGTAGTATCTGGCCCACCGCACAGATAGTTAGGATTCGGGACTGCTCTCCCCGCCACTTCCCGCCGTTGGGAGACGCGCTTATTTCCGACGTAGCCAGAAGAGTGGCTCCTTCTGGATCACGCAGCAATGCGAGTCGAGCACAAGTCCATGGGATGTCGAGAAAAGATGTTTTGGAAGAGTGGGATGTAGTTCTTGAAGAATATGAATCGAAGGGCAGGGTTGCTGTCCAGGCAGGCATGTGCCAGCGAGCTGATCGTGCTTGTCCTTGTTCTGGGGGCGTCATCCGCGATGGTCCGCGGGCACCACCAGCACGGGGCGGCCCATGTTCCCGGGGAGTCGGGGGCACCAAGGGGCCTCGTTAGGGCCTCGTTAGGGGCCTCGTAGCCTCGAGTCAATTAAGTCAATTAGCCCGACTTCCAAGTTCCGACTTGCCGCCTCTTTTGCACCTGCTGCTGTCGTGCCTTCCTCAGCCACACGCTCTCCCTTTTTCTCGCTGGTCGCCTGTCCAACGAGAATCTCAGCAACAACTGTGCAGTCCTTGCTCCGCCGACTCCCGCTAACCTGTCTTGTTCCCCCCACTCTCCTTTAACCAAGGCCGACAAGGCCCCAAGGCCGCCAATCCATCTCCAACGCCGCCCGAACCGGTTACTGCTCTCTCTCTCACCTCCCCTTCTCTCTCACCCGACTCCTTTGCCCTCTTCCTCTCCCCCCTCCATCATCATTATTTCTTTCATCTTTTATTCCCCGTATTTCTTCTTTGCAGTCTCCTCCCACGGGACTGATCTTCTTCATCCGATACCCGACCATTTTCTGTGTGCTGGTGGGATCCTTTGGGCAGCGCGCAGAAAGGAAAAAAAAGGGAAACAACGGCCGCGTGGTGTGCTTTTTCGCGTGCAATCATCGTCGTCGTATCTTTGCTCCCACCACACAGGGATTCTGTCTACCTCAAGACATCATTGCAGCAGCAGTGCCATCAGATCGATCGGCGGGAATTTTCTCTTGGGCTGCAGTTGATATAATCTCTCCGATTCGCAACAGGCTCCAAAACGTGCAATCTTTCTACGTCCTTCGGCTAGAAAGGGAGTCGAGAGAAGGAAAAAAAAAGGGTTACCTCGCAGTGACAATTGGGGCAACCACTAGATCGAGTCTTGTCTTCAAGTTTTTGTTCAAGAGAACCAGTCTCGTGCTCGCTGTCGATCGACCGCTTGAGGGCCAGCACCATAACTTCCGGTTGTCGTGCATCAACTCCTCTGGGTTGTCTGTTATCTGATATCATTGCTTTGTGTCTGCTCATTCGGTTGGTGTAATCTGGTTGCTCCTATGACCTGCTAGCTCCTACAGCAACCCCATCGACTCGACAACCCTCTCCCGTTCCCCCGACGACCTCTCTCCAATTATCACCAGTCCCAAGTTATGTATCACGACAGCCCGTCATCGCGGTCACCAGGATCCCAGCGTCACCAACAGCCTCTGCACCGCCAACCCTCCCGCCAGTTTGACGCGTACGGCCCGATGCCATCCAGCAACCCCTACGAAGACCCACTGGCTCGGTACGATACCAGTCGGCTCGACCGGTTGAATCCTTTGCAGAGCTCCCCCTACGGATACGAAATGTCGGGCTCCCAGACGTGGAATCCCAATGGGTTCAGTAGTGCTCATACCCTGGGAGGAATTGGCTCTACAACTGGCAGGATGAAGCCCACGACTCAAACCAGATCGAGGCTTCCAACGGTGCGTCCTCCCATTCATCGAGCTATTTGATACGTAACTCTTGTCACTAATCCTCAGTAGACGTGGCTCGATCAACAGCCAGGCATCCCCAGTCCCTACAGCAACCTGCCCCCGGGCCCGCTTCAAGGATCACAGGTTCAGAATCCCCCTGCGAACCAAGAGACCGAAGACGAGCTGATCCCGACCGCCATCGTCATCAAAAACATCCCTTTTGCCGTCAAGAAGGAGCAGCTTGTGCAGCTGATGACGGAGATGAACCTCCCGCTGCCCTACGCGTTCAATTATCATTTCGACAATGGTGTCTTCCGTGGCCTTGCCTTTGCAAACTTCACCTCGGCTGAAGAGACCGCTACGGTTATCGAGGTTTTGAATCACTTTGAGCTCCAGGGACGTAAACTGCGGGTTGAATACAAGAAGATGCTACCGCTCCAGGAACGTGAGCGTATCGAGAGAGAAAAACGAGAGCGACGTGGACAGCTCGAAGAGCAGCACCGGCCCATGGCTGCATCGCAGCTCCAGACGCAGAGCTCGATGTCCTCCCTCACTTCACACATGCCCGCGACTTCTCCGTCCCCGGTCTCCCAACGTGGTACCAAGTTAGGTAAGTTTGCTAAGATCCTTTCGTTCCCGCTGTCTTCTGTCTAATACTGGCAAAACTGACCCGGCAGCATTCCCAGAGGTGGACCTGAATGACAGGGAGACCCTTCAGTTTTACTCTCAGCTCCTTCTCTTCAAAGAAGACCCCACTCGCGAAGCTCTGATCTTCCCATCCACCCTAACACCGATTCAACGCCGTACGGTACACACTTTGGCCCATAATATGGGCTTGGGCCATGCCTCTCGTGGCACTGGTGATCAGCGCCAGGTGCATGTGTTCAGGGCTGCTCCCGGCTCCAATGTCAGTCCTCCTTTGTCCTCCATCGCAACAACGGTCCATTCGTCGGACGCCTCTCGTCGCAGTCTCAATCGCGCGGCCACCATTGATTTCGGTGAGGCACGGGGAGATGGAGCTGGTACTTTCAGCTCCCTGCGTGGTCAGAATTCCAACAACTTCCTAGGAGTCTTGGACTCGCCTGGTGGTTTTGGAAACTCACAGAACTTGCGCGCTGCCAAGTCCTTCGCGGACCTGCGATCCTATACGCCTTCCCCTGTTCCTTCGTCTGCGAGCTTCCCCGCCACATTGCAGACCAACGGAACGCGTCTCCAGCAGTTTGATGGTGCTACTACGACCGGGACTTCGAACACGCCCACCTTGACCCCGACACCGTCCGGATCCTCTTTGGGCATGCAACGGGATGAGAACCTGCTGGTGAACAGCCTGGGTTCACTGTCACTTGGAACTGGCATTGGCGGACCAACCTCTGGTAGCCCCAGAAGGCTGCGAGGAATGTTTTCCTGGGAACAACAGGATAACCAGTCATCCTCCGCTGGGCCGATTGGGAGCAACCGTTCGATTGGTGTCGGGTTCGACAACCAGTCTCAAGAGCGTCTGCCTGTGAGACAGCCACGGGGTCCAGCCCCGGAACGTGGATCTGGCTTTCGACGCCAGAATGGACACCAGTCGCGTGGCAGCGATGAGCTTCGTGCGAACTCTGGAGTCGAAATAATCGTTGAATAGACGGATGACACACACACACACACTCACTCATTGCACCATGTCCACACAAAAAATAATAATAAAAAGAAAAAAAGAGAGAGAGAGATGATCACGAAGTTTGTATTTCATGAGGCCCTGTCCTATTGGGACTTTATATGCGGCTTTACGATTCGATGAGGGATGACGAGATGACTCAAAGAGAATCCGAAAAAAAGATTTGCGCCCTATCTATTCGAGTTTTTTTTAGATATCCTTTTGGGGCAGCCCAGCAGACGAGTTTCATTGGATGATGACTTCACTGTTTGAGAATGATGGGAGGCCTCTGGCTGTGAAAAAAGGCCGGCTTTCTGGTACGCATGAGCATCCATTCTTTTCCTCCGCCGATATCGCAGAACGGGGCCAAGAAGAATATGAGGAATGACAAACGGAGAAACAAAAAAGAAAACGCTGATCTCTCGGAAACTTGAGAGAGTGATGACATACCAGCATTTTTTGCATACTGTGTGTTATGTACATGGGCAACTTTTGCATCATTTCATTGTGTTCCATTTTCCTTTATGCTGTTTAACTCTGTCTTAATTCCTAGTGGGATTCCATGCTGTCTGCCAGGTGAAGGCGATTCGAGCAGTTGAATTGCAATATTCAGCAATCAATGCTCGATTAGCTCTTCAATGGCAGGCTGAGATCTCACTCACATTCTTGCTAATAACCGTTTTCCATCGAGAAGTGTGAAATGACGGTAGCTAAGCAGTTGTGGTCTTTTTATCTCTCTGTTTTCATCTGGAGTCGGCGACTACGGGATTATCCATGTGTGATTCCCAACCGTCATTATGGTACGTACAGTGAGTGGAATGGGTCCGATGACTGGGAAAGAAAGAACGTTGATGGTGGTTCCCTTACCTTACTATCTCTCTGTTTTGGCAGTTGGCGTCGTAATTCTGTGATGGTGGCAATTTTATAATTTGCTTCCCAGTTTTCCGCTGTCCTCCTTGTGTGTGTCCTTTTTTAATACCTGACCCGTGTTTCGAAGGGTTTTTTGATTGCTATCATTGTTCTTGGTTTCGATTTGTCACTAACATTAAAGTCTTACATTTCTAAACAATATCAATATATGATTGTGTTTGAAGTTTACGTCTGCAGCTGCTATTGTGTAGAGTATTACGATGGTTTTCTTCGTGCTGTCCAGCGATGTTGATATGAATGACGACCCGAAGTAATCTCGAGTAACATGCTCCTCGACCGTTCATTGATCCAGTATGGTGTGGATGGTTGGGCGCAACGTCACAGAGAAAGAAAAAAAATAAAGAGGTAGTGTTTGTTCCTATTATGGACATTTTCCCTCTCTATATATAACTCCTTAATTATATCTGCTCCCTTCCCGGCCACTGCATATCATACTAGTAGCTACTCTAATCATCTCACCGTAAATAAATCTCGAAAAAAAAGAAACTTCTGCTGGAGCGCGACTTCAGCCTCCATGTTCGATCTTCCAGACAACAGGCTATGTCCTCCGGTTCCTAATGGACTAGAAATTATATTCTGTGGCTCCAAGATCTGATAGACAGGTACTATCCGTCAGAGACTGAAGGAGATCATATTGAGGGACTAACGATGCCAACCAAAAACCCTTCATTCCTAACCCCCAAGGAAGAGGGAGTAGATTCGAAGGAGTTCATCTTGGCTTCATCCCCAGCACCGCGTTGAGGTGCGACCCCCCTATTGCCGGGGACAAAGCTCTGAAACCAACCTCATCTTTGTAAATAGTCCCAGTGAGTCCGACTTCATTGCAACAAATACGTTGTGAAACCCTCTATCGTCGCGTGTTTGGGTTTTACACTACAAGTTGGAAGTACCCATCTGAGCCTTGTGGAGATGTCTTGGGAGCTGGAGATGTTGCAGCGTCTTATGTAGATATCAAGAAATTCGATGGACTAATTAAAGGTGAAGTTTCAATGTCCATTGGAATGCTGACACCGTTGGAATGGCCAGTCAGATCCTGCACACATATATAGCTCATGGACCCTGCCTCCTTTCATGACCCCTTTCTCCTACAAGTTTCTAGAGACAGTCAATTAATTAATATTGTTCTTTTTGACCTTCATTCTTTCTCTTTATAGCAAAACCTCCTGAGCTGGTCGATCTCAAGGGGTACATTGGAAAAATTTGGCTGAAGGGCCAAAGCTCTGAAATTGGCGAATATAATATATTGGTTGTTTCACAAGGGGAGATATGGGATACAGCCAGCCAAGGCCCAGGTGTTCTCCTATCCAATCAATTAATTATAGCACCCTTAGGATGAGTCTATGATAAATACCCTTCCTTCTCTTTAGGGAAAAAAAAAAGGAATCACCCTTTAGAGGACCCAAGAAATACTACAGATACCCATACCCTCTTATTTTATTTTGCTCCTTTACATGCTTGATTAAGGGATGTTAGTTTATTTATTAGGTAATAATAATGGGATAAAAGCGGGATCAATCTCTTCTACCTTATTCCTCATCGTCACAAGTCACTAGAGATAACTACCAATGATAATTACAATCTAGATTCAGGAAGTTTTGTGGTCTTGATGTAGGAACTAGTTAGTTGCAGCATTTACTCCTTAGCTATATACTGGAAATTAATAGGAAAAGCATCAAACGGGTCCTGCCATTAGGTAATGTAATAAATATATTGCAAAACGGCCTATAAAGCAATTTCTGGACAGAAATTAAATAAAAAAAAAAGTGATCATCTGATTTATCATTTCACTTAGGATGAAAATAAATAAACAAAGCTCGGCATTATTAAATGGTATAAGAAATAGATTGCTTAGCTGCTACATCCTGGCTGGTTAGTACCTAGTTGAGTAGGTGGCCACTATATATATAAGGTGTAGGTATCTAGTTATCTACAGGGGAGAAGGAGGGTTGCGCCAGGTCGCGCGGCCTGGCCTTCTTGTCTTGCTTACTGTAAGAGATAGTATAGAATGGTGTTAAAAAAAAGTCGAGGGCTGAGCTGAGCAACTCAGGGTGTACTTTGTTAAGCACACTGCTGCTCACTTCTACGGGTGTTACCCCTCATAAAAGTACATAATAGGGAAGTGGGACCGCATCGCGCTACTTTTATATCGGGATCATGACCATACATTACAATAGTTGCGATGTAGCATGTAGAATGGTTAAAAGTAACGGTTTAGGTACTGTTCGCATTTAGTAGAACTACTTGTACAACAGGGTAACGCGTAACAATCCATAAAAGTAGAGAGAAGGTTCCCACTGCCAGTTATCCTCTTAAGCCATTACACCGCCCTTGCAAGTCAATCAAACCACAAGAATGAAAAATACCAGGGAAGAAAAGGGGAATAAAGAAAATGAAAAAGGCCAGGTGCGAGGAAGAGACATCAGAGACAGCAGATTTGGGAGCAGTCTTGGCAGGGCTCCAAATCGAGATGCTGTTCCGCGCCTCCCGACGTGGCAAACCGATAGAATATGTGGAAATATCAGGCCACCTGTCAACAAAGACAAGAGGTCCATTTTTTAAGTCGTCAAATATAAAAGCCGTATCCGTTGATCGTCAGGACTCGCTCAACCCTCAACCTTGTTCTTCTTCTTCTGCTCAACCTTGAGCAACAAAGCACGGTTGATACGTGGCAGGACACCTCCAAAGGCGATGGTCGCTCGAATCAGCGTGTCCAGCTCTTCGTCTCCTCGGATGGCGAGTTGCAAATGCCGGGGAGTGATACGCTTGACCTTGAGGTCTTTGGCGGCGTTTCCAGCAAGTTCCAGGACTTCAGCGGTCAGGTACTCCAGGACGGCAGTCACATAGACAGCAGCTGTGGCGTGGAGAAGAAAGAACATTAGCATGTCGCGACACCGGAATCACTGGAAAGAAGATGACTAATATCATACCTTTGGCACCGACGCGCATCTTATTTTGCGTGTTGTTCTTCAAGAAACGCTTGACACGGCCGCAAGGAAACTGTAAAGAGGCATTCTCGTTAGCTTGGGCTCAAGAAAAACGACCGGTGGACGATGATAGTTTTTTTTTCAAGACAAGGGAGTGACTCGTCGCTAGAACAGATGGTGGCACTACCACCCGTGTCGTCACTTTGGATTGACGCGTATCCAAAGAGAACAAAAAACCCATCAAGCCACCCCTTTTACATGCGAAAAATGCAAAAAATATAGGAAATAACATTTGCAAGCAACCTCGATGTGAATAAAGGAAAGTTGAAGTACCAACCTGCAAGCCAGCCTTTGCGCTGTGGGACTTCTGGGTTTTCCCCGCAGCGTCCTTGGGGGCAGCCTTCCCGCCGATAGACTTTCCCTTTCCGCCAGCCATTTTTAAAAAGTTCGATGTCGTTGTCGCAGTGATGGAAAACTCGCGTCAAGGATGATTGTGAAGCGATCGGACTCGGGCGTGGTGGGCAAATCGATCCGAAAGGCGGGAAAGCACGCGCGTTGTTGATGGATGAAGAAGTTAGAAATGTCTGTCGATCGCACCGCCTTGAAGACAGGCGTGGAGCGTGGAGTCACGCTAGTCCCGATTCGGACCACACCTCAACATCCCATCCAGCGGTCCTGCCTGTCGAAGCACCACGAGGTCGACTGCGAAGAGGACCAACAAATTTCAGGAAAAAAAAAGATACTGAGATCTTGAATATTGCATAGATACATGTCCGTATCTATGCATTGAGAAGTTCCCATGAGAAGCATCTCGGAAGGGAAAGGTAGGAGCCATTGCATCTTGCCTTCCAGCAGGAGCTGTGATCTCTGCGATTGAGAAGCTAATGCTCCACTGCAGAAATGTTATGGTATCGTTCAACGATGATTCCAGTCAGGAATCAATCGTATTGATGTGCCATGAAGGCATCTTGATGTGGAGAAAGTCGGCATTCTTTCCGCAACTCGCCAGGTCTCTTGGTATGAAGGTGGGCAGATGGCAGAAGAACTAGCGGTGGTGGTTGAGGCTGGCTTATGTCATCAGTCACGTGAACAGATCGACCTGCTTGCTCTCTGTGGCAAAGTTAGCGATGACCTGCAACATGGTCTCGGCCCTATATGAAAGTACTAAAATGCCATGTACATTAATATTTTACAATCTACTCCGTACTCAAATACCCAGGTTGGTTTGGCATGAGCTCTTTTGACCGGTATAGGTAGAAATCAAGTTCAAACGAGTCATTGCACAGAATTAATGATTAGTCTACAATCTTATCATTGTTCATGCTGGCAATTTCCGACCTGGAGATGAATAACAAAGAGAACCTCAAGGAAGAAAAAATAAAACCATATTTGTCAGTTCTATTATTTCGAATGGCAAGTACTCCGTACAGTAGCACTCTTATCTGGCTTATCAGGCCGGCCAGATTAGTTAGGTGTTTGTCCTTCTCGCGCAATCGATCTTGCGTCCGTGCCCCAACATCACGTGACGTTCTTCCCAACTGGACAACTCTCCAGTTTCCCCATTGAGATTTTGATTTCAGGATACTTGTCCTCCTCTCCCAGCCGCTCTCCAGTTTCTCTTTTCTCTGCATTGTCCACTGCCAGATCCTGTCAAGGGGCTCCTGAGTCATCGCCGTCACTATGGTTTCTCCTCAAGTGTAAGTGTCACACGACTCTTGATGTTCACAGCGCTATGCAGACTCCAATATGATCGCTTCAGAAACAAAAGTGGAACGGACTTCTCATCACTGATGCAATTGCAATCTACAGCACAAACCTGATCATCATCCTTGCGATGATGCAGGTTTCCAAGAAGATCCCTTTTGACAACCCTGATGTCCTCCTGGGGATCCGGGCCTTGTACATTTTCTCCAATGTCATTATTTTGGGCATCTATCTCTACGTCCAATCCGTGATAAATAAAAAGAAAGGTACGTTAGTCGCGTTCTATTCTCACAGCTCGTGGTCTGGAGAACAAGCAACTGACGGCTCTTTTTCCGAACAGATATGACGACTCTCAAATATGTCGAGCCTGCGCCCGTGGGATCCGGAGAGGAGCCTCGTCCTGTGACGACCACTGTCATGGACTACGATAAGCAGCAGCTGCGGAATATGATCAAGTCGCAGCTGATCAGTGTCGGCATGATGGGTGTGATGCATCTGTGGTTCAAGTACACAAACCCGCTTCTGATCCAGTCCATCATCCCCGTCAAGAGCGCCCTGGAGTCGAACCTGGTTAAGATCCACGTGTTCGGAAAACCCGCCACGGGCGACCTTCAACGCCCCTTCAAGGCTCCGCAGGGCTTCATGGGCATGGCCCAGGGCGAGGTCAAGAGCGACAAGGCATCGATTGAGAACGCGGAGAAGAAGTGGAGAGGTGGCGTCAAGGAGGAGTAAAATCCTCACTGGCAGCGGAGACTGGTGGAGATTTGTGTTGCTCGTGTTTCAGCAAATATGTATACAAGACTTATACTATACTGAACGTGGGCTATGGGGACAGAACCCTGTTATGTCCTGTATCTTAATGTAAACCAAGGCATTAAACCATACTGTCGCAGTTTTTGACTGGCAGTAACAGCGTGAGAGTGGGTTCTGATTCGCGCTGGGGCTCTTGAGGCTCTGCATGCATCAAATGCATTTTCACGCTAGATCAATAGGGCATTGATAATGATTCGCAACATTGCTTACTATTTTTGATTTGAACATGAACCCAGATGGTGTTGCAAGGTCCAACAGCAGAGTGACTAGGCGTAGCCTGCTTGGATCATTCCAGCGTTTGCGCTCTTCCAGAAAAAAAAACATTATATAAGAAAATATTGACTAGCGAAAGCTGGGAGACGACAGATATTAAGTTCGTTTATTGTGGCTGCATTGTCAGAACCCGCACACTGCCACAAGTCCATGACAGCCCATGCAGAGCTAATTTCGAACTCGGCTTTTCCAATCACAGTGACTCGTGGGTTTATAAAGGCCCTGCTATGGGAAGCTCGACGAGATCCTGAATAATGTACCCTTGAACGGACTATTGCCGGAAAAGCCCTGGTTATGCAGAGTGTAAACCAGGTTTGTGTGCGGGGTTGATCTTGACTCGAGATAGAACAAGTCTTGGTGGAATCGTCTCCATTTTTCCTGGCAGATTGGCACAGGTAGGATAGACAACTTGCTATTCAAAGTCAAGGCTTCCAAATCTCCCTTGCTTTTTCGCCCTATGCAAAGAGTCAGCGATCGTCATTTCTTCTGGATGCTGCAATCACGCTGGCAATGATTAGTCAGGTCAGTGAGTCAAAGGTATACGAGATAAGAGACCAAGAAAAAAAAAAGGGAAGTATGTTTTCCAAACATATCACCTGTTTTCGGTGAGTGTTCTGGGGTGGTGCCACCTTATAAGCATCTTATAAATCGCATTATCATACTGCAACCATGGGCAGAACGCCCTACTCGTGCAGTGAGTGGACGGCATGCGGTTGGCCTGGAGTGACCTTGCCGAACCGGTTCACCGTTCCCCAGGACTCCCACAGGCAAAACATCATCTGATTGCCGTCCTCCATCCCTGCTGCCGTACCATGTACGTAGTTGGCCTCCTGCGCCCGCAATGGCAGACAACAATATCGGAAACGCAGACAGCGAATAACCTAGGCAATACTCTCAGAGCTCGGATCTTTGACAGGAGATTCTCGAGGTTGAGGACCCCGATAGCCGCGGGGCAGCACTCTCATTGGCCGTATCGGGCGCTGCCGAGGACAAGCGCAGATGTAGATATCGTGAGTCTCCTGTTTTGCCCGGTGTATGAAACCGGAAAGGCTGTTGGCAACCTGCGAATGCGGCGTGTTTCGGGAGACAGTAGCTGGCAGGGCAATCGAAGCCAAGGGAATTGACATGCGGTGGCCCAGCCCCGTCCACTCGCCCGGTGTGTGTATTTTATCTGGTTGCTGACCCGTCTGTTGCGTCAACAGTCACCGCTCTGCCACTTTTCTTCTGGCTACCCCGCCACTACTGCTGTCTTCGGATCCTTCCCCAGCAGAAAAACTCTCCCTCCATCAACAACTCCCCATCCAGTCCAATTCTACGTGTAGCATAAAAGCCAGTGAGTCCTCCTCTGGATATATTTGTTGGTTATCTCCCTAGCAGGCCGTCTTCCTTCTCAACTCTCTGCTCTCGCGAAGCCCCGCTGACGATTACCCCGCCATCGTAGCTACATCACCGCCAACATGGTTGTCAAGGTAAATACGACTCAACAGCTCCCTGTCGCTCAACAGCTCCAACGCTCACAAAAACGCTGTCTAGATTGGTATCAACGGCTTCGGTCGTATTGGAAGAATTGTACGGTTTCCCTAGTCCATTTTCTTTGCTTTTTCTTCGCTGACGGGAATGTCTCAGGTCTTCCGTAACGTGTAAGCCCTCTGGCATCTATGCTCGCCTTATTCTCGCGGGTGATTCTAATTTATTACTATAGCATTGAGCACACCGAGGCCGACGTTGTTGCTGTCAACGACCCTTTCATTGAGACCCACTATGCTGTATGTAGCCCATGGATTTTTCTGTCCTTTCTTTTTTTCGCAGTTCACTACCATATGGGCTCTGACCGATATTAACGATTTCTCCTTTCGCTCCAGGCCTACATGCTCAAGTACGACACTCAGCATGGCCAGTTCAAGGGCACCATCGAGGTTGATGGCAAGGACCTCATCGTGAACGGCCGGAGGGTTCGTTTCTACCAGGAGAAGGACCCTGCCAACATCCCGTGGTCTGAGACTGGAGCCTGGTACATTGTCGAGTCGACCGGTGTCTTCACCACCAAGGAGAAGGCCTCTGCTCACCTGAAGGGTGGTGCCCACAAGGTCATCATCACTGCTCCCTCTGCGGATGCCCCCATGTTTGTCATCGGTGTCAACCACGAGACCTACACGAAGGACATTCAAATCCTCTCCAACGCTTCCTGCACCACCAACTGCCTGGCCCCTCTTGCTAAGGTGGTTAACGACAACTGGGGTCTGGTCGAGGGTCTCATGACCACCGTTCACTCCTACACTGCTACCCAGAAGACCGTCGATGCTCCCTCTGCTAAGGACTGGCGTGGTGGCCGTACCGCCGCTCAGAATATCATTCCTAGCAGCACTGGTGCTGCCAAGGCTGTCGGAAAGGTCATTCCTGCTCTCAATGGCAAGCTTACCGGCATGTCCATGCGTGTTCCCACCTCCAACGTGTCTGTGGTCGACCTGACCTGCCGCACTGAGAAGCCCGTCACCTATGATGAGATCAAGGCTACCTTCAAGAAGTACGCTGAGGGCGAGCTGAAGGGTTAGTGTCCCCTGCAAACTTGTATTTGTGGTTATTTGTCGATTACTCGTTGGCTAACATCATCGCAGGTATCCTTGGATACACTGAGGACGACGTTGTCTCCTCTGACCTGAACGGAGACCCTCGTTCCTCCATTTTCGATGCCAAGGCCGGTATTGCTCTGAACCCCAACTTCATCAAGCTGATTGCTTGGTACGACAACGAGTGGGGTTACTCTCGCCGTGTTGTTGACCTCATCGGTAAGTGGCAGACACCAGACCCCGTATCCTTCTGTGAGTTCATGAATCTGACAATGCCCAGTCCACGTCGCCAAGGTCGACGGCAACATCTAAGCATCAGGACGGAATTTCAGAAGTCTGCTGTAAATGAGAGCGATATGGAATGCCATTCGCTGACACGGCGCAATATATTGCTGAATTGGGCAGAAATAACCTGTATGTCCATCTGTCGAAGATGGTTGGGTATAAAAACAGAGAAGACGGGTTCAATCTGCGCCGAAGCGTCGGCTCTCGTCACTAGGATTAAAATCAGAGACAAAATAGGAATTAATGAAATACCTTGATGATGATGATGATGATGATGATGATGTCTTGACACCTCCCATGTTGCCTGTCAGTAACTTCGCATTGAAGTAGTGCACAACCTTGGGTTGTGCAGAATGACTAAGCTATGCTCCAGTTGCCGATGGACCCCTCTGATAGGCTGTTGCCGGCTATGGGGAGGTAACCTCCTTAATTATTGAAGGGATTGCACCTTCATGTCCCTTCCCCATGAAATAACTCCATCACAGACCAACTCCCATTCTCCGGCATTCACACCTGTTTCCCCTTTTAAATTGGCCTTGAATTCTTGGTTACTCCTCAATAGTGTTTTTTCTTTTGTCTTTCCTGTGCCGTTATAGCTCAGTCACGTGGCGTCCAAGCTAATTAGACCACATCGGCGGAGTTGTGCCTGCCCTAGGTCACTTACGTCGACATGCATACCCAATAAATGGTGACCCCTATACAAAACCCTCTGTTTTTATAAGGCTTTTTTGGTTATTTTATTCCATCTATCATAGTTTCCGCCATCTGCATTTATTATAGGCTTTGCATTGTTTGTTTCCTTCCTAAGGCTTTCTGACAGCTGCTAATTGCATTATTTCGTTTGAATACCCTGTGCGGCTGTGTTTTCTTTGCAACTGTTGTACAGCCTATCTTCTTCATTTGAGGAGTTGTCTTTTTAGGATAGGAGAGGCCTGGAGATTGGGGTTGTTTGTCTTGTGTTTTTGGTGACTGGCTGCACTTCCACACCTCGTGGCTGTGAAGGGGTCATGAGGCAATACCGGCCTTAGCATTTGTTCAGACAAGGAATCACTCTTTGTCTGTAGTCCTACAAAATGGAGGAGGATGAGGATACAATCATGGGAGAGTCTGGCTTTCAGACTGTTGTCCCAGTTGGTTCAGGTCCTGCTGCGCCGAGCATCAACGCACCGAAACCAGCCGCACCTGAAAAGTCCATGCATATATCTTCGTTACTTGGACGACAACTACACGAACCGTCATTGACAAATCATAGCCCACCATCGACACACGAGTCAACACCTGCTCTGGAGCATCAGGTCCCTCCAGTGAAGGCGCCGACAAGGTCGATCGAAAGGTCGATCGAGGAAGAAGGGCTGAAAATCAAATCCAGCGAAGACTCGGACAGTATCATGGAAGAGAATTCGGACTGGCCCGGAGAAGATACCCCAGTACCTACAGGTTTACCACTTACCTCCCTGGCGACAGGCCTGTGCTACGACATTCGGATGCGGTATCACTGCGAAGTGAGACCCACCGCTGATGTCCATCCGGAGGACCCCCGGCGCATTTATTACATCTATAAAGAATTATGTCGAGCAGGTCTTGTTGATGACCCCGAGTCTTCCAAACCACTTGTACCGCGACCCCTGCAACGCATAGATGTTCGGGAGGCCACAGAAGAGGAGATCCAGTTGGTCCACGCGGCGGAGCATTATACATTCGTGGAGAGCACGAAAGGTAAGTTCTCGGTTAGCTCTTGGCTAGATCATTAATCTGAGAAGCAATTCCAAGATATGCCCGACGATATGTTGATCGCCCTGGAACATACACGCGACTCCATCTATTTCAACCGGCTAACCTTCGCATCTGCATTACTTTCGGCCGGTGGCGCCATTGAAACCTGCCTGGCCGTTGCCACACGGAAGGTGAAGAATGCCATTGCTGTCATTCGGCCACCGGGGCATCATGCCGAGCATAATAAGACAATGGGGTTTTGCCTATTCAACAACGTGTCCATTGCCGCAAAAATCTGTCAGAGACAACTGGGCGAAGCATGCAGGAAGATAATGATTATTGACTGGTAAGATCATCCTAGGACGGAATCTCATTATTGCTTCTAAGCTAACTCCACTAGGGATGTCCATCACGGTAAGGGCCTTGAGAGACTCTGTTCCATTGGGCCTACCCGATAGTGCAGCTTCATAAACTCACACCTCTCAGGCAATGGCATCCAAAAAGCGTTCTATGATGACCCGAATGTGCTCTATATCTCTCTTCATGTGTACGCAGATGGCAAGTTCTATCCGGGCGGAGACGAGGGCAACTGGGATCATTGTGGTGCTGGCGCGGGAATCGGAAAGTGAGTATTGCAGCACCTTCCCTCCCTGAACCGGGAGAATAATTTCTAACCTCCACATAGAAACATCAATATCCCGTGGCCATCCCAAGGAATGGGGGACGGAGATTACATGTATGCTTTTCAGCAGGTTGTCATGCCTATCGCCAGTGAATTCAACCCAGACCTGGTAATTGGTATGTCTTGCCTTTGTTTACTGGTGAGCAAGAGGTGCGTGATGCTGATCTTTGATGCAGTTGCTTCTGGCTTTGATGCCGCAGCGGGTGACGAGCTTGGCGGATGTTTTGTTACGCCAGCTTGTTATGCTCACATGACCCATATGCTTATGACTCTTGCAAATGGCAAAGTGGCTGTGTGTCTAGAGGGCGGCTATAATTTCCGCTCCATCTCCAAATCGGCTCTCGCAGTCACGAAGACACTCATGGGGGAGCCCCCAGATCGACTCATCGCCACTTCAGCCTCCATGCCCGCTGTCCAGGTTGTGAGAAGAGTCATGACGGCACAGTCGAGGTACTGGAAATGCATGTATCCCAAGGTCCCAGAACGGGAGGGGCTGTGGACAGATCGAGTCCACGGTAAGTTTTCTACTATCTGAAATACCAGTGAACGAACTCACTAACAAAGCAGATGTCATCCGCGCATACCAATCCAAACGTCTCTACGACAATTACAAACTTACCAGTCTGTTCATATACCGAAACTCGATCTCCAAATCTTTTGAAAACCAAGTGCTGGCGAGGTTTGCATTCAGTTACTGGTGGTTGAGGAAGTGTTTGTTTTCTGACTAGGATACAGTCCGAATTATGACAAAGCTGTGCCACTGATCGTGATATTCCATGATCCGTAAGTGCCATCTACTCTGGGAAGACATGACCAAATTAATGACTCTCGATCAGGCCTGAAATCATGGGCGTCCCCCACCCTCTCACAAATAAGCTCGAACCTCACAATTGCTGGCTCGTAAGTGACGCTTTACCTCAATCTCATTGATGCCGGCTAACCAGAATAAGGCTGATGTCGTCAAGGACTACATAGAGTGGGCGGTGAGCAAGGACTACGCAGTCATCGATGTCAACATTCCCAAATACGTGACAACGGAGCCGGTAGGTGGTTGATACAGCCTGGCGTAGATGTGATGGGCTAATCAACGCACTTTAGTCGCCTGGGAAGTATGAAGATGAGGACGAGAACCGTCCCACTGCGACCGAGGAACTAGCGGGATATTTGTGGGACAACTACATCGAGTACGAATACTCTCCCACCCCAAAGGCTCAGGGTTACGATCGTCTAACCACTTCAAATCAGGCCAAACGATGCGACTCATATCTTCTTCATCGGTATCGGTGATGCGTTTTTTGGCGTGGCCAACCTATTGATCAACAGAGGTGGGTATCTGCAGCGCACCTGCATTAGGCCTAGGAACTAAAAGTCGGACAGACAGCATCTACCAACGCGTCAATAGCGTCATTTCGTTTGTGGCTGAAAACCCCGTCCGTGCTGTCGCATCACATACCCAAGTCTGGCTTTCTCGATGGTACAAAGATGTAAGTCGATGTGAAGCCGCATCTTGGCCTTTCTTCCCCCTCCTACCCAACAACCCCTACTATACCGAAACGGATACCTGCTTGCAGTTTTTGACCTTTTCTCTTTTCATCAATAGAACTCCCTCGTCTTCGTCTCCCACACCCACGGTGTGTGGAACAACGTCGAAGGCCGTCGGCGGCCATCCAAGCGTTACGGTCGGCTCCTGCGTTCCCCCAAAGCTGGACTGAGCGAGATGCTCGTACACCACAAGAATGAGGTCTTCGACTGGATCGAGTCTCGTGTGACGGCTACGGAGAGTGAAGAATCGGAAGAGAGCGGGGAAGGAAAAGTTGCAGCGGAACTGAAGCCTGCGACAGGCCCTGTCGGAGCCGATTGAGTGACGAGTAAAGGACAAGGAGGCATATGCGGATGTTTGTACCCTTATATTCTACATGCTCACGACTTTCACTATTGAGATAGAATTGAGGTCATAGTAGAAAGGATTCAAGGGAAGGCACGTCTATACTCGAGAACCTTTCACTAAGTTGTCATGGCCGTCCGTGGATTCAGTCTAGTATAGTACGCCTGTAAATCTATCCTCAACACCAAGTGACCTCGATTCCGCAATCCCTCTATGCACATGTTCATGGAGATTGAAGGCTGCTTTGATTGAATAGATAAGATGGTCAGGCCAGAAAGACAGTTTAAGTTTGTTTTGCACTGGTCCATCCCCTTTTATCGAAGTCACCTCCGTCGATAGGACAAAAAGCCCTCCAGACTCAATCTATTCGTGTTTCTTGTGGCACCAGATATGTTTCAGTCGTCGTACTCCTTTGTCTCTTGCGTGCTTTCCCCTGTAGTCGCCGCAGGATGATGACATTTCGCTCCGCTAGCCGCTGACCGCCTTCCGTTAAGCAAACCCACAGCACTATCAACTGCCGGCGTCATATTATTTAATTATTATTGGGGACGCCAGCCTAAAAATAATGGACCAGCGCCACTGAATTGCGGCAAGCGATCACAATAATCCCGCCACGCGCTTACTGATGTTAACTGTCCTCTCCGCACTGTCGTTCGTTCAGCCCGAACTCAGAACTACCTAACCTGCTAGTCTGCGGTGGTGGCTCTTCGGAGTCGCAAGTGGCATCCGCGTTGGGAGTGCTTCATTGCTCTCCCTTGGTTGCTTTGCCCCCTTTCGCTTTTCGCCCTTGCCGCATTCTTTCCTCCCTCTCCTTGACACATTCGCTTTTCCCCCGTCCTGGCTGCATGCCGGTAATTATCTGCAGCGCGGGAAAGACGTGATCTTCGGCTATTTCCCGTTGTGCTTCCCGCAGGGATCTAGCGTGCGACTCCGGATGCCTACAAGGTCCTCTCGGTGCGCGCTGTGGAATGTCTCATTGCTCGGGTCCTACCTTCCAGAATCTCTCTCGCTTCTAGGACGGAAAGGAGCTTGGTCTCAGACTAATATCTCGTATCTCTATTCCTCACATCTACGGCCTCACTCTCGTCTCCTGCCATATCCTCCTTCTGGTCGCCGTTTATACTCCCTTGCTCCCAATACCTCTCCGCTGAGCTCGACGATGTCGGGGGTCGAGCGTATCACAGATCGGCTGGAAAAGCCCGAGTTGGATGATCGCTCCTATCGTGTGATTCGGCTCCCAAACAAGTTAGAGGCATTGCTGGTCCATGATCCGGATACTGACAAGGCGAGCGCCTCTGCCAACGTCAATGTGGGCAACTTCTCGGACGAGGATAACATGCCAGGCATGGCGCATGCTGTAGAACATCTCCTGTTCATGGGGACGGAGAAAGTAAGTGACGATGAAAGCTGCTGGTGTCAGCTAGCAAATGCTAGAAAGACGATTAAGTAACCCTTTCCGTGTTTGTGATCTATACAGTACCCCAAAGAGAATGCGTACAATCAGTATCTTGCGTCTCATTCCGGCTCATCGAATGCCTACACTGGCGCTACGGAGACGAATTACTTCTTCGAAGTTGCGGCAACTGCGGAGGACCAAGGAACAAATGGGCAGTTGACGCCTACGGAGTCGGGCAGTGCCTCGTCATCGTCGAGCAACTTAGTCCCACCGCTGTACGGTGCACTGGACCGCTTTGCCCAGTTCTTCATCTCTCCTCTGTTCCTGGAATCGACTTTGGATCGTGAATTGAGAGCGGTGGATTCGGAGAACAAGAAGAATCTTCAGAGCGACATCTGGCGCCTGATGCAGCTGAACAAAAGTCTTTCTAATCCCCGCCATCCTTATCATCACTTTTCAACCGGTAATCTACAGACCTTGCGAGACGAGCCGCAGAAACGAGGCATCGAGGTTCGCAGCGAGTTCATCAAGTTTTACAAGAAACATTACTCCGCAAACCGCATGAAGCTGGTGGTCTTGGGACGGGAATCACTGGATGAGCTGGAGCGATGGGTGGTCGAACTGTTCTCTGAGGTGGAAAACAAGGATCTTCCTCAAAATCGGTGGGACGATGTCCAGCCCTTCTCTCCAGAAAACCTCTGCACGCAGATCTTCGCGAAGCCCGTCATGGACTCGCGATCGATGGACATTTATTTCCCGTTCCTCGATGAGGACGACTTGTACGAATCGCATCCCAGTCGGTATATAAGCCATTTGATCGGTCACGAGGGCCCGGGCAGCATCCTAGCGTATATCAAGGCAAAGGGCTGGGCGAACGGGCTCTCTGCTGGTGCCATGCCCATATGCCCCGGGTCTGCGTTCTTCACCATTTCCGTTCGCCTGACCGAGGATGGGCTGCAGCAGTACCGTGAAGTGGTCAAAGTGATTTTCCAGTATATCGCCATGATCAAGGAGCGGCCACCCGAGCAGTGGATTTTTGACGAGATGAAGAATCTGGCCGAAGTCGATT
This sequence comes from Rasamsonia byssochlamydoides, assembly GCF_041956645.1. NCBI lineage: Eukaryota > Fungi > Ascomycota > Eurotiomycetes > Eurotiales > Trichocomaceae > Rasamsonia > Rasamsonia byssochlamydoides. The sequence goes on along the minus strand of NW_027192439.1, from coordinate 91,671 downwards.
TCCGGTTCAAGCAGAAATCGCCTGCGTCTCGGTTTACGAGCCGCCTGAGCAGCGTCATGCAGAAGCCTTACCCCCGAGAGTGGTTGCTGAGCGGTAGCAATTTGCTGAGAAAGTTCGATCCAGAAGCAATCAGCCATGCTCTGTCATACCTTCGTGCCGACAATTTTAGGCTCATGATTGTGTCTCAACACTTCCCTGGAAACTGGGACTCCAAGGAGAAGTGGTATGGAACGGAATATAAGGTTGAAAAGATTCCAGAGGACTTCTTATCGGACATTCGCGGCGCTTTGGCATCCACTCCCGAGACCCGAATTCCTGATCTGCATATGCCACACAAGAACGAGTTCATTCCGACGCGCCTGTCTGTTGAGAAGAAGGACGTGCCGCAGCCCGCCAAGGCGCCGAAACTCATTCGTCATGATGACCACGTCCGCCTCTGGTACAAGAAGGATGATCGATTCTGGGTCCCCAAGGCCACGGTCCATGTCACCCTCAGGAATTCGCTTGTCTGGGCCACGCCAGCCAATCATGTGAAAGCGAAGCTCTACTGCGAACTTGTGAAGGATGCTTTGGTTGAGTACTCGTACGATGCTGAGCTGGCTGGTTTGGACTACAACCTCTCGGCGAGCATATTTGGCTTGGATATTTCCGTGGGCGGATACAACGACAAGATGTCGGTGCTTCTGGAAAAGGTGGTGACTACGATGCGTGATCTGGTGATCAGCCCGGACCGCTTCAAGATCATTAAAGAACGCTTGACCAGGGCGTACCGTAATGCGGAGTATCAGCAGCCGTACTACCAAGTCGGGGATCTGACTCGATACCTGACCGCGGAGAAGACATGGATCAACGAGCAATATGCTGCGGAGCTGGAGCATGTCGAGGCAGAGGATGTGTCGGCATTCTTCCCCCAGCTTTTGCAACAGAATCATATTGAGGTTTTGGCCCATGGAAATCTATACAAGGAGGATGCCCTGACGATGACGGATATCATCGAGTCAACTTTCCGCAGTCGTCCTCTCCCACAATCGCAGTGGCATGTGCGGAGAAACATCATCTTCCCGCCTGGGAGCAATTACATTTATGAGCGGACATTGAAAGACCCCGAAAACGTCAACAACTGCATTGAATATTATCTCTTCCTTGGAAGCATCACAGACACCGTGCTTCGTGCGAAGCTCCTGTTGTTTGCGCAGATGACGGAGGAACCTGCATTTGACCAGCTCCGGAGCAAGGAACAGCTGGGATACGTCGTCTGGAGCGGTGCGCGATATTCTGCCACCACGGTGGGCTACCGCGTCATTATCCAGAGTGAGCGAACGGCGGACTACCTGGATTCTCGCATCGATGCGTTCCTGAGTTCCTTTGGCGAGACTCTGGAAAGCATGACTGAGGAAGAGTTCGAGGGCCACAAGCGTAGTATCATCAACAAGAGATTGGAAAAGTTGAAGAACTTGGGATCCGAGACCTCTCGGTTCTGGTCGCATATCGGCTCGGAATACTTTGACTTTGTGCAGCATGAGATAGATGCTGCAGCGGTCAGGGCCTTGACCAAGCCGCAGCTCCTTGAGTTCTTCCGGCTGTACATCGATCCTGCATCTCCTACGCGCGCCAAGGTTTCCATTCATCTGAATGCACAGTCCGTTGATCCTGCCAAGAAGCCTCTGGATCCTGCAGACCAGAGATCTAAGCTCTTGTCTGCTCTGGAAGGGGTTTTCTCTTCTAAAGGTATTTCCGTGGACACGGAGAAACTGGCGGCTGCCATCAAACAGGTTGATCTGTCTGCCAGCAACCAGGACGGTATCTTGACCGCTGTCCAGGCTCTACTCGTCTGTGACCTGAAGCTCTCTCACGATCAGGTGCAGCCTCTCCTCGAACGCATCAAGCAGACTCTGGAGTCGCATTCGAAGCGATTGGGCTTTGCCGATGCAAACGCAGAGGGAGCGGCTAGCAAACATATCCAGAAGACCAACGGCGTCAATGGCGTTGGCCATAACAAACCAATCTACATCACCAATGTCTCTGAATTCAAGGCCCGTCTGCCTGTGAGTGCCGGACCTTCTCCAGTCACCGATCTCAGTGAGTTCGAGGACTTCGAGTCGAAGTTGTGAGAGACGTCTGCCGCTTGCAGCGAAGAAATATCATTGCGACTACTGTAACGATACAGCGCGACTTATATGGATGACATATCACGTGCGATCTACGATTTGCATTAGACTTGCATTGCTTGGGGAGCAATAAATGTGAGGAGCTTTAGAGTGATAGGCGCTCACTGTAGATTACTGTCGTGGTCTGTAAATATAGATGGTGTTGGTAGACAGTAGAATAGCTTATTTAAAAATAAAATTGTTCCTGATGCATCCATCGGTTGGCAACTCGCAGACGAGATCTGCATGATAAAGCACGACGTGTCTGTCAGGTCTGTCAGTCTTGGCGCGGCCGAATGTTTTCGCGGAGCTCACCTTCATCCCAGCTTGCGGACATCGATCTCCGATCTCCACCATAGCTTCCCAATCTCTACTCTGAGTACCCTCCTTCGTGCGGGCGTGGTCGCCTTCCCATCAGAGCAGTCTTAGTCTTTCCTTGATTTCTGTTCGTACAAAAGTCGCCCAAGATGTCGACAATTACAGAAATTGCTATGCAAAGCTCAAGGCCGTAAGTCATGCACACCAAGCTTGCGATGTCGCGACACCGCCAGAGACCTTTCACCTTCACCTTGTCTAGATTTTTACTTTCGATATTTCAAATTACAGCCTGGCTAATAGTCTAGGTGGTAGACCCATCATCCCCAAGGACTTCTGCGCCAAGCAACCTCCCACGATTCGCCTGTACCCTCTTTCAAATTACACCTTTGGCACCAAGGAGACCCAGCCAGAGGAAGATCCGTCGGTATTGGCCCGTCTAAAGCGGCTGGAAGAGCACTACGAGAAGTATGGCATGCGACGGACCTGCGAAGGGGTGCTGGTCTGCCACGAACACAACCACCCGCACGTGTTGATGTTGCAGATCGCCAACGCTTTCTTCAAACTGTACGAAGTCTATAAATTCTATATGTCTGCACTGCAAGCGACTCGCTGACGCGCTTCACAGACCGGGTGATTATCTGCATCCTGACGATGACGAAATCGAAGGCTTCAAGGCCCGTCTGAACGAGCGCCTGGCCCCTGTTGGATCGCAATTCTCCGGCGAGGGCGTCAACGAGGACTGGGAAATTGGCGACACGCTGGCGCAGTGGTGGCGGCCCAATTTCGAGACGTTCATGTATCCTTTCCTACCGGGCCACGTCACGAGGCCGAAGGAGTGCAAGAAACTATACTTTATCCAGCTTCCGAAGAAGAGTGCGTAGAAGCCCTTTCTCAGGCTTGCTGTCAGTTTTCATATACTAATGCCATGCTTCTCTCCTCTTCAGAGGTTCTCTCCGTGCCCAAAAACATGAAGCTTCTCGCCGTTCCCCTCTTCGAACTGTACGACAACACAGCCCGCTACGGCCCCCAGCTCTCAGCGATCCCTCACCTCCTGTCCCGATACAATTTCGAATTTGTCGACGAGAACGACAATGTCGTTGCCGTGACACCGGGCACTCCATCCCCGGGGATCGAAGCGTTACGCACCAAGGTTCTTGCCGGAGGAGGGGAGGCTGGAGAAGGGCAGGATACGGGAATGGAGGATTATAAAGAAGGCGGCGCAGGCGAAAATGGCAATGAGGGTTGAATGCTCCTGTCGTCGGGGATAAGCTAGATGCGATCCCCACCCCTCACCTCACTTCTATTTCTATCTTCTCTTTCTCTTCCACCACTCTAATGCCCCCCATATCCCATATCTTCGTTGTTATTGAAAAGCGTTCTGAGAAACAGAATAGGCAGGGTATGCTTTTTAGACTCTGGACATCACATTTGCATTCGGGGAAAAGTTGCTGCTTTCGATCGATCGATTAATGAGGACGGCACATACCTAAGCCTCTTTTTTTTGTACTCAATGGATGAGATGACGCTGGCGTTAGGAGCAGGGAATTCAATTGCATTTGATGATTTTGATGATCTTTCTTGTTTGCTTTATTTTTTCCCACTTTCATTTGATTTTGACTTTGATTTTGATTTTCACTGGGTCGTTTATTTTAGAATCTACAGTTACTAAACCACCTGAATTGGTGTCAGAGGAGAAACAGAGAGAGAATGAAACAGACAGAGAGAGGAAATAGACCTACATATTATGAGAGTGATAGGCACGTGATATGATGCCAAGGATCTCTACATCTCGCATGAACCTCTCATCTCTCCCAGTCTCCACAAAAGCGAATCATCGATCATCGATTGGGTGTGTGTCTGTACTATCTACCAGATGCTCTTGCTCTAAGAAATTGATTTCCATTTCCCAGACCGAATCAAATCAACGTTTCCAATGAAGAGAAACCACCACAGCACCATGATGTGAACATTCAAAAGAAAAGCGATAACACTACGACGAAGGAATGAACATATTATAGTACAGTACATATGTTCTGAGCTGAGTCTCGAGCTTAGATACATATACTACTGCCGTGAGAACTGCACTGTATTGCAGCCATCCATGGTGAACAGGGGCCCTGCGTCGCGATCTAAGCAAGGTATGTATGTGTGTACATGTACAGTACAGTACATCTTCGTACAGTTCACTTGACATGCGATGACAGATAAAGCAATATACTGACTTAGCTTTAGCATGGTATGTACATATTTCTCCCCTATCTACATCGTCCATACATGCATGCATGCATCATATACATACACCTCTGCAGGTCCATGGGCTGTATACAGATGGTCATGTATACATATGTATACGTGCATGCTTTTATCAACATCCTTCTGAACACATATGATTGTTGATTATTATTCGCTGCTGTTGTCGTTGTTGTTGATGCTGATGAGGGAAAAACCATGGCAATAAAGTGAACAATGCAGAGCACGGCATTTGAAATGTAAGTGAGAAAGAAGGGTCGAATTGAATTATCCTTTCAATCGAGTCTTTTTTTTTATTGTATAATGAAAAAAAAATATGACTAAAATCGTGATGATTGCCAACAGGCGACGGCAACCGCCCTTGCAGTGGGTGCCAGAAACGAGGAATGGACTGTGCATATGCGGAACTTTGGGCTGTTTTCGCGACGAGAGGTGAGTTAGCCTGCATATATCCTCAAATCAAATGAAGCTAGCTGCTGTTCTAACACACGTGCTCGCTGTTACTAACAGAGTGGAATCCTGTCGAAGCTGGATACGTGTCTCGGGATGTTGAGACATCGGAGGATGCTGCAGCGACGGCTGGTCGGAATCAAGGTACGTACTGTACTGTACAATAACTGAGATAAGGGTTGTCATCCTTGTACTACAGCCCTGACACGAGCTACAGGATCCATATCCATATCCTTCGTGAATGAAACCCCCAGAGTTGAAAGCAACTACACGATCATCCCAGCAGACAAGCATCCATCCGATCCAGCCAGCTCACCCAGTGCGTCACTGTCTCATCGTACTCCCACCTATTCGAACCTCCAGAGTCCCGCTGCTGCTGTATCCTCTCCGCATGGTGAACTGCAACCATCGTTCCCGTTAATCCACCCCATTACATCCCCCGCAGACGCCTTCTTCATGAACCGATACTGCACCGTCATCGGGCCCTGGTTCGACCTGTTCGATGTCCGAAGGAGGCGCTTCTCGCTGGAGGTGCCGCATCTAGCGTTGCAGAATCGCCTGCTGCTCCTCTCGGCGATGGCCTGCGCGGCCAGGCAGCACCATCTCACCTCGTCTCAGCCAGTCAAGACGGCTCTGACGTACTACGACGAGGCGCTGCAGTTGCTGGGGTCCTCGTTGAAGGACTTTTCGCGGTCGTCGTCTGCGGCAGTGTTTGCGTCCTGCCTGCTGCTGGCTCATTGTGAGATGATTGGCGCGAGTACCCGCGACTGGCATCTTCATCTTTCAGGGGCTCTGTCGCTTGTGACGACGTATGGCTGGCATAGATGTACGGACGGGCTGGGACAGGCTTGTCTCTGGATCTACTATCGAATGGATATTTTGTCCTCCCTCGCAACTGCAGAAAGCACCAGGCTTCAGACAAACCTCTGGGACACTACCGGAGACGGCGTCCGCTGGACCATCGAGTCCTGGTCAAACCACGCTGTGCTTCTCCTGGCCGAGGTCCACAACCTGCTCTGCGACGTTCGCGAAGGAAACGGTTCATTCGCAACTCTCCTTGAGCGATGGCAGAAGCTGGGCTCGCGCATTGAGCAGCACGAGCAATCGCAGCCCCTCGAATTCCAGCCCCTGGCCGTCCTCGACGCCGAACCAACAAGCAACGAGCAAAACCCGTTCCCGTCTGTGTTGTACATCAACGAAGCCGTCAGCGCCGCGATGCAGACGTTCGATCTCGCTCGGCTGCTGCACATCCTGGCACGGCCCGAACGCAGCCACCAGGAACGGGCAGCCAGACTGGTGCGCAACGGCGAGATTCAGGCCGAGATATTCGTCGTGCGCGTCATCGCAAACAGCATCGCTAACCGCGGCGCGATCAACTGGGTCAACGCGGTACAGTTGCTGCACACGGCGGGGATGGCGCTGGTGGGATGGCTGCGTCGGAAGGCACTGCTGCGATGTCTTGAGGACATCCAGGCGGAAACGGGCTGGAACACGCGACACAATATCGACGCGCTGCTCGAGTGGTGGGGGTGGGCGGCGCCTCTTCGACAGAGGGGCCAGACGTGGAGGGAAGTCCATGAGGAAATAGGACCCCGTCAGAGGATCGGGGACTTTTTGCTGCGCATGTTTGAGTCAAAGGATCAAACGGGCAGACTTGAAATGCCATCACTCTGCTGAGGCCCGTGGGGAAGCCCCATATCATGATGGCAAGCTTCGATTTAGCCATTTAGCCGGTTGCAGTCCGGAGTCTGGAGCCTAGAATCTGGAGTCTGGACACTTCCCCGGAAGGAAAGTGGGCCCGTCACCCCAGAACCTTCAACCCCGGGATTTGAGCACGTGCCACATCCTCCACGATCTGCTCATTACCGACCTGTCGAATCAGAGCATGCGATGCGACGCGACGAGACGAAACGAAGATGAAGAGAGGAGAAAAGATTAATGTCCGGGGAAAGCATGCAATTATGGAGACAAGACAAAGTGCGGGTCGTGTGCTTTCTCCGCAGTGTCGGAAGAGCACTGCGTTCAGAAATCTACATACATAAACCACAAGCCATGCGAATGCTGAAGCCTCACGATCATCTTTGTGTCTTGTCTTTTGGACCTGGTAGTATTCTTTGATGTCAAGATGAGAATCACACCGTATACTGCGACCCTTGGAGGGTTGAGCGGGTTTCCGCTGCAGATGGCTGTTGCATCGATTGGTAAGTATTCAGAAAGCTGAGTTCTTTTTTTCCCCCGTCTTTTTACATGCTAATGAAGCCAGCAACATGCGCATTCTGGCTATTCGGATACGACATGAGTGTATGTCAACATGTTCCAATGCCCGTCTAAGAAAACAAGATAGATTCTCTGACAATCGTTACAGGTCATGGGGGGCGTCATCACCGAAGAGCCCTTTCTTTCCGTCTTTCCGGAAACAAAAAATGCAACCGTCCAGGGCATTATCATCGCTCTGCTAGAGCTCGGTGCCCTGATCGGGTCTATCCTGTGCATGCTCTACGCAGACCGGCTGGGCCGACGTGCAACCGTCTGGATCGGAATGGGGTTTATGATTGTTGGCGCCGTTCTGCAGACGTCTGCCTGGCATGTCGCGCAGCTCGGGGTTGGCCGCGTCTTGTCGGGGATTGGGCTGGGGCTTCAAGTTGCGACCGTCCCGACGTGGCAGAGAACGGAATTTGCTCCTAGCTCATCAATCAGTCATGGATACTAACGCTCCAACAGGCGAGTGTGCTAAGCCCAAAACACGAGGTCGATGGGTGATGATCGAAGGCGGATTGCAGACAAGCGGAGTAGCCTGCGGCCAATGGATCGGCTATGGCTTCTTCTTTGCCCAAGGCCAGGCGCAGTGGCGCGGACCGGTGGGAATCCAGCTAATCCCAGCCGTGATCGTCTTCTGCTTCATCATGTTTCTGCCAGAGTCACCCCGCTGGCTCATCAAGCACGGGATGCTGGCCGAAGGCACCCACAACCTGGCAAAGCTTCGCGGCCTGCCAGAAGACGACCCGCTGCTGGTAGAAGAGCGGGAGGCGATCGTCGCGTCATTCGAAGCCCAGAAGTCCGAAGCTCCTTTCTCCTACAGGGAGCTATTGCAGAACGGCAAGACGCAGACGTTTCGCCGCGTATGCCTGGCCTTCTTCATCCAGGCCGCGCAGCAACTGTCCGGCATCAACCTGGTGTCGACCTACGCCAACCAGATCCTGAGTACCAGCTTCAACCTAGACGCCAGCATGTCGCATCTGATTGCTGCATGCGGCGGCGCCGAATACGCGATCTGCTCCTTGCTATCGGTGGTCTTGATCGAGGGTCTGGGCCGTCGCCGAGCGTTCCTGATCACCGCCACAGGCATGACAGCCTGCTTCATCGTGATCCCGATTCTGCTGTCAACAGGGTCGCGGCCGAACCAGCTGGCCGCAGCTGGGTTACTGTTCCTGTACAACACCTTCTTCGGCCTGGCCTGGGTAGGCGGGCCATTCATGTACTCGGCAGAAATCGCGCCGTTGCGGTGCCGGGCACAGATCAACGGCATCGCCGCGGCAGCAAACTGGATCTTCTGCTTCGTGGTGGTGATGACGATCCCGCCGGCATTCGCCAACATCGCGTGGAAGACGTATATCATCTACGCGGTCTTCAACGCGTGCTTTATCCCGATCATTTATTTCTTCCTCGTGGAGACGAAGCAGCGGTCGCTGGAGGAGCTGGACGTCATCTTTGCGGCGCCGGGAGACCCCGTCAAGAACGAGAAGCGCATGCCGCGGAATATCACGGCGGCGGAAGCAAGAGAGGCTCTGGGGCTGGAGATGACTGAATATCAGGAAAAGGGCACAACGGCGGAGCAGGTGGAGACGGCTGTGTCGGTTGCTGACAAGCAAAGTCGTTAATTCGACATACCAGAGGAAGTCATGAAGTATGTATGTACATACATACATACATGTATGAGTACAATCTTAAAAGTAAACGCTGTATGTGCATAATTCAAGTTTCCTTTATGTTTCTTTCAGTAGTCCAACCAGGTCGATTGAAGCCGGTTAAGTGAGAGTTCCACAGTTCAGTCAAGTCAGATCCTTTATAAAGAGAATCGGACAAAGTATGAGTCTCTCCATTCTTTCTCACTGTAAACCATTGTAAACTCTCCGCAAAGCCTGTATTACACAAAGAATTCGGACAAAGTGATAGTTTCCCAGTCAGGTCAACTCAGGTCTCCCCCATCAAGTCAGGTTACGCAAAGAACTCGGACAAAGTGAGGGCTTCATACCTAGCTAGTCAGGCCAGCTCAAGTCTCCCCATGAGGAAATTCGGATAAATAAGTTTCTCCATTCTTTCTTAATTTCAACCATAAATAGCCGTCAGGCCTTGTTCATGATGAAGAGGAAGGCAGAAAAAGCGAGGGTTTCATGAATCGAATCATACTTATGTAGTCAGGTCAGCTCAGGTCTCTTTCTCTGCCCACGTTAAGTCAGGTTTCCACTTGGACAAAGTGATTGTTTCCCAGTCAGATCAGCCCAGTCCCTGTCCCCCATTGAGTCTAGTTGTATGAAGAATTCAGAAAAAAAAAGTGATAGTTTTATACTGAGTCAGGTCAGCTGAAGTCGAGATCTCCCCGTTCCGCGAAAAGAAAATCTGGACAAAAGTGAGAATTCGGATTTGCCAGCCATATTCTTACATTGCCTATCAAATCAGGTCAAGTCAGGTCAGGTCAGGCAGGTCAGATTATATGATGTATGTACATACTGTAAATTTCTGCCTCCTTGAATCGAGTATCTATATATCTATCTATTTTATTCTATCCTGGTTACCATATCAAGTTAAGTTATTACAATACATTCAGTATGTAACTACATAGTTTCAAGTTTCTACTACAAGAAAAATAATGAATACATTAT